>NW_027415668.1:0-242287 GCF_964106895.1 Numenius arquata
GGGGTGGGGGTGGGTGTCGCTCGGCCCCTTCTCCACAGCGTGTTTTTGGGTGGAGGGTCCCCCATATGGACCGGAAACCCCCCAAACGCCCAGTGCTGTCCCAGTAAAGCACTGGTTTTGCTGACGTCACAGGCCGTTGCCGGCCTCCCGCGTTCCACACAACATTCCGAGGCGGCGGTCGCTCGCTGGCCGTGGCTGTGGCAGTTTCCTACCGCTGTGGAGAGTGACATTCAGCAGTTGGATTGTTTTTTTGGGGAAACCGCCAAATTGTCCTGCCCGATGGGGCCCAAAAAGCCTCCAGTGGCCGAAGGGTAACGCTGGGGTGGGAAGGGGCGGTGGAAGTTGGTGGCGGAAGACTGAGTGATGTTTTGGTGGGAAATAGGGACCGGTTTTGCCCCACCTCACCACGTTTTCCCTCTTTTTTAGCGTTTGTTGCGCCGTATCCATTCCCGACGTGCCTTCCTCCCCCTCCTCTTCCTCCCCCTTTCAGCCGCATCAATGTCGGGGAGCAGTTGCAGGCGGAGCTGCCTGCCCTGCGGGACAGATCCCTCTTGGAAGAGGAGGACGAAGGAGCCTCCCTGGTTTGGAAGCCCTGGGGTGACGTGGAAAGCAACCCCGAGCCGCAGGAGAAAGGTTTCTCTTCAGGCTTTTCTTATGGGAAAGGGGCAAATTCCCCCTTTTCAGAGTTACTTGATAGGGCGTTTGGGTTCTCTCCCGTCTTGTCTTGGCCGCGTAGCGTTGGAGGGAAGGAGATGGCTCGTTTTTGGGAGGAAAGTGGCTAGATAAGAGCCGATGGTGCTCTCGGGAGCATCTTCCACGAGAAAGGGGGGGGTTTTGGCGGTCCCAGCTCATCTGCAGCCAGGGAGGAGTTTCTCTCTGGAGATCCCGCTTCCAAAGCTCTTGAAAGAGCCTTTTTTTTGTCCATCAGAAGACTTTTTGCCTCATCCAGAAGGAGGTAAAGCCGTTGGAGCGGGGGTGGAGCTGGTTAGCGGGGAGGCTTTTAACCCAGAAAGCCCTATTTTCAATCCCCCGTTGGAATCCTGTCCTTAGGACCCTTCTCCCTGCTCAAAACCCAGCGGGAGAAGACATCATTGCCCTCCTTTGTAATGACAAGGGAGTCTTTAATATCCCTGGATTTCTGCCCATAGATCCAGAGGCAAACCGTGGCCCAGTGTGTTGACTCTTGTTACTTCTGGAGGAAGACAGTGCGATTTGGGTGCACCTGACCTCGCCTGCTGGAGAAAAGGGTCAAGAGAGTCCGGGATGAGGTGGAAAAAGCCAAAGGCGAGGTAAAAAACTGCTGGGGGGGTTTGTTTCCTGGACGAATCCATCTGCTCAAACATTCCTTGCCAGGAAAGAGGGATTTGCTTCACGGAAAGAGATATTATTTTAATTTTTGGTGGGCGGGGGGAAGGGGGTGGCTGTGTGGCTTCAGTGCGTGGGAATTGCACCTTTTCAGCCCCTTTGATAGATTTTGTGGAGGAAAGTGCTTTTCCGCTTGGGACAGTGGAAATAATACAGTTTTTCTTGCACCCCGTTGTGGCTTTGCACCCTGTTTTCCCATTGGTTTTTTTGGCTGTTTAGACTTTACCTGGGCTGATAAACTGCGTGAAATCCGTGGCCAAAAAATCTTATTTTTCTGCCTTTTTGAGAGATTTCAAGTTATTTTGTCCCTGGTTTGCAGGCCGTCTGCCCCCAGAAGAAGAGGCCACGTGCGACCCCCAAAGACAAGCCCCCGCCGGGGCGTCACCACCCGCAGCCCCACAGCGCCTGCGTCTCCTCCGGGGATGCCGGGACCTCCCTGTGCTGGGACTTGCCCTGAGGTGAGTGCGGAAGGTCAGCCCTCCCTTTTTCTTCCCCAAATGCCTCCTTTGGGTTCAGAAAAGCACCCTGGGGAGGGGGGGGTGGGGGGCGGGGCGGGGGCAGAAGGGAAGGGCAGCTGGAGGATTGCCCTTGCCCAGGTGCCTCTTGGTGGTTTTATTTGACTTTCAACCCCCAACATTCTTTTTGGAGTCGGGGAGACCTTCCCCGGAGCCGTGAGGTTCAGAGCGGCCCCTCCTTGTGCAAAAGCCTCAGGTTTCCCCTTTTTGCCCAGGACAAACTCAAGTTCCATTGAGTTTTGTGTCCCGAGGCTTGCACACTCCAGTCCCTCACAGCCAGCAAAATGCCTCCAGTTTTAATTTGACCTCATTTGAAGTGATCGCCCAATTAATTCTCCTAATTTAACCCCCACCGATCCATCTTCTTTAACCACCAGCATCCAGACCGGTGTCGTTTCTATGAAGCTGGGTCTAATGGATTTCTAGAGGAAGGACTTACAAATCCCTTTTTCCTTTGTTCTGCTGCCTTGTCCCTAAGGGCAGTTTCCCACGGGGTCCTATTTCCTAACTCCTTGAAGAGCTGGAAGTTTGCTTTCTTAAAATGTGGCGTCCTAACTGTGCTTCTCGTGGGCTTCCAACTTGTGAAGAGAGTGAACTGCACTAGAGCATGATGACTGCAGCCCATGGACTAGGGGATTGGGGGATGGAAAGGGCCCCGGGGTTTCGCTTTGCTCCTTTTGCTTCTAGAAAAGCCCCAACTGGCTCAATGCCCGCCTTCTGCCCCGGGGCAGCCGCAGGGGTGAAGTGGTAGCCGGAGGGTCCATCTCCAGAGCCCTGATTTCCCTGAGAAGGGGGAAATTTTGTGGGGGATGGAGTGGTGTGTGAGGAGGAGGAGGGCAAGGAAGGCTAAAGGAGGTTCTTGACGGAAAGATTTTTATCCCCAGCGTGGTTTTGTCAGATTTTTTTGGCAGAACATCCAGGATTTTGGGGTTCTTTTGATGGAGGATGAGGTAAAAATCCACGTTGAGCCGTGGGAATGAGGGCGACCCCTGGGAAAAGGGGAGGAGGGAACTGGGGGTGGGGGTGGGTGTCGCTCGGCCCCTTCTCCACAGCGTGTTTTTGGGTGGAGGGTCCCCCATATGGGCCAGAAACCCCCCCAAAGGCCCAGTGCTGTCCCAGTAAAGCACTGGTTTTGCTGACGTCACAGGCCGTTGCCGGCCTCCCGCGTTCCACACAACATTCCGAGGCGGCGGTCGCTCGCTGGCCGTGGCTGTGGCAGCTTCCTACCGCTGTGGAGAGTGACATTCAGCAGTTGGATTGTTTTTTTGGGGAAACCCCCAAATTGTCCTGCCCGATGGGGCCCAAAAAGCCTCCAGTGGCCGAAGGGTAACGCTGGGGGTGGGAAGGGGCGTTGGAAGTTGGTGGCGGAAGACTGAGTGATGTTTTGCTGGGCAATAGGGACCGGTTTTGCCCCACCTCACCACGTTTTCCCTCTTTTTTAGCGTTTGTTGCGCCGTATCCATTCCCGACGTGCCTTCCTCCCTCTCCTCTTCCTCCCCCTTTCAGCCGCATCAGTGTCGGGGAGCAGTTGCAGGCGGAGCTGCCTGCCCTGCGGGACAGATCCCTCTTGGAAGAGGAGGACGAAGGAGCCTCCCTGGTTTGGAAGCCCTGGGGTGACGTGGAAAGCAAGCCCGAGCCGCAGGAGAAAGGTTTCTCTTCAGGCTTTTCTTATGGGAAAGGGGCAAATTCCCCCTTTTCAGAGTTACTTGATCGGGCGTTTGGGTTCTCTCCCGTCTTGTCTTGGCCCCGTAGCGTTGGAGGGAAGGAGATGGCTCGTTTTTGGGAGGAAAGTGGCTAGATAAGAGCCGATGGTGCTCTCGGGAGCATCTTCCACGAGAAAGGGGGGGTTTTGGCGGTCCCAGCTCATCTGCAGCCAGGGAGGAGTTTCTCTCTGGAGATCCCGCTTCCAAAGCTCTTGAAAGAGCCTTTTTTTTGTCCATCAGAAGACTTTTTGCCTCATCCAGAAGGAGGTAAAGCCGTTGGAGCGGGGTGGAGCTGGTTAGCGGGGAGGCTTTTAACCCAGAAAGCCCTATTTTCAATCCCCCGTTGGAATCCTGTCCTTAGGACCCTTCTCCCTGCTCAAAACCCAGCGGGAGAAGACATCATTGCCCTCCTTTGTAATGACAAGGGAGTCTTTAATATCCCTGGATTTCTGCCCATAGATCCAGAGGCAAACCGTGGCCCAGTGTGTTGACTCTTGTTACTTCTGGAGGAAGACAGTGCGATTTGGGTGCACCTGACCTCGCCTGCTGGAGAAAAGGGTCAAGAGAGTCCGGGATGAGGTGGAAAAAGCCAAAGGCGAGGTAAAAAACTGCTGGGGGGGTTTGTTTCCTGGACGAATCCATCTGCTCAAACATTCCTTGCCAGGAAAGAGGGATTTGCTTCACGGAAAGAGATATTATTTTAATTTTTGGTGGGCGGGGGAAGGGGGTGGCTGTGTGGCTTCAGTGCGTGGGAATTGCACCTTTTCAGCCCCTTTGATAGATTTTGTGGAGGAAAGTGCTTTTCCGCTTGGGACAGTGGAAATAATACAGTTTTTCTTGCACCCCGTTGTGGCTTTGCACCCTGTTTTCCCATTGGTTTTTTTGGCTGTTTAGACTTTACCTGGGCTGATAAACTGCGTGAAATCCGTGGCCAAAAAATCTTATTTTTCTGCCTTTTTGAGAGATTTCAAGTTATTTTGTCCCTGGTTTGCAGGCCGTCTGCCCCCAGAAGAAGAGGCCACGTGCGACCCCCAAAGACAAGCCCCCGCCGGGGCGTCACCACCCGCAGCCCCACAGCGCCTGCGTCTCCTCCGGGGATGCCGGGACCTCCCTGTGCTGGGACTTGCCCTGAGGTGAGTGCGGAAGGTCAGCCCTCCCTTTTTCTTCCCCAAATGCCTCCTTTGGGTTCAGAAAAGCACCCTGGGGAGGGGGGGTGGGGGGCGGGGCGGGGGCAGAAGGGAAGGGCAGCTGGAGGATTGCCCTTGCCCAGGTGCCTCTTGGTGGTTTTATTTGACTTTCAACCCCCAACATTCTTTTTGGAGTCGGGGAGACCTTCCCCGGAGCCGTGAGGTTCAGAGCGGCCCCTCCTTGTGCAAAAGCCTCAGGTTTCCCCTTTTTGCCCAGGACAAACTCAAGTTCCATTGAGTTTTGTGTCCCGAGGCTTGCACACTCCAGTCCCTCACAGCCAGCAAAATGCCTCCAGTTTTAATTTGACCTCATTTGAAGTGATCGCCCAATTAATTCTCCTAATTTAACCCCCACCGATCCATCTTCTTTAACCACCAGCATCCAGACCGGTGTCGTTTCTATGAAGCTGGGTCTAATGGATTTCTAGAGGAAGGACTTACAAATCCCTTTTTCCTTTGTTCTGCTGCCTTGTCCCTAAGGGCAGTTTCCCACGGGGTCCTATTTCCTAACTCCTTGAAGAGCTGGAAGTTTGCTTTCTTAAAATGTGGCGTCCTAACTGTGCTTCTCGTGGGCTTCCAACTTGTGAAGAGAGTGAACTGCACTAGAGCATGATGACTGCAGCCCATGGACTAGGGGATTGGGGGATGGAAAGGGCCCCGGGGTTTCGCTTTGCTCCTTTTGCTTCTAGAAAAGCCCCAACTGGCTCAATGCCCGCCTTCTGCCCCGGGGCAGCCGCAGGGGTGAAGTGGTAGCCGGAGGGTCCATCTCCAGAGCCCTGATTTCCCTGAGAAGGGGGAAATTTTGTGGGGGATGGAGTGGTGTGTGAGGAGGAGGAGGGCAAGGAAGGCTAAAGGAGGTTCTTGACGGAAAGATTTTTATCCCCAGCGTGGTTTTGTCAGATTTTTTTGGCAGAACATCCAGGATTTTGGGGTTCTTTTGATGGAGGATGAGGTAAAAATCCACGTTGAGCCGTGGGAATGAGGGCGACCCCTGGGAAAAGGGGAGGAGGGAACTGGGGGTGGGGGTGGGTGTCGCTCGGCCCCTTCTCCACAGCGTGTTTTTGGGTGGAGGGTCCCCCATATGGGCCAGAAACCCCCCCAAAGGCCCAGTGCTGTCCCAGTAAAGCACTGGTTTTGCTGACGTCACAGGCCGTTGCCGGCCTCCCGCGTTCCACACAACATTCCGAGGCGGCGGTCGCTCGCTGGCCGTGGCTGTGGCAGCTTCCTACCGCTGTGGAGAGTGACATTCAGCAGTTGGATTGTTTTTTTGGGGAAACCCCCAAATTGTCCTGCCCGATGGGGCCCAAAAAGCCTCCAGTGGCCGAAGGGTAACGCTGGGGGTGGGAAGGGGCGTTGGAAGTTGGTGGCGGAAGACTGAGTGATGTTTTGCTGGGCAATAGGGACCGGTTTTGCCCCACCTCACCACGTTTTCCCTCTTTTTTAGCGTTTGTTGCGCCGTATCCATTCCCGACGTGCCTTCCTCCCCCTCCTCTTCCTCCCCCTTTCAGCCGCATCAATGTCGGGGAGCAGTTGCAGGCGGAGCTGCCTGCCCTGCGGGACAGATCCCTCTTGGAAGAGGAGGACGAAGGAGCCTCCCTGGTTTGGAAGCCCTGGGGTGACGTGGAAAGCAAGCCCGAGCCGCAGGAGAAAGGTTTCTCTTCAGGCTTTTCTTATGGGAAAGGGGCAAATTCCCCCTTTTCAGAGTTACTTGATCGGGCGTTTGGGTTCTCTCCCGTCTTGTCTTGGCCCCGTAGCGTTGGAGGGAAGGAGATGGCTCGTTTTTGGGAGGGAAGTGGCTAGATAAGAGCCGATGGTTCTCTCGGGAGCATCTTCCATGAGAAAAGGGGGGGGTTTGGCGGTCCCAGCTCATCTGCAGCCAGGGAGGAGTTTCTCTCTGGAGATCCCGCTCCCAAAGCTCTTGAGCAAGCCTTTTTTTTGTCCATCAGAAGACTTTTGGCCTCATCCAGAAGGAGGTAAAGCCGTTGGAGCGGGGCGGAGCTGGTTAGCGGGGAGGCTTTTAACCCAGAAAGCCCTATTTTCAATCCCCCGTTGGAATCCTGTCCTTAGGACCCTTCTTCCTGCTAAAAACCCAGCGGGAGAAGACATCATTGCCCTCCTTTGTAATGACAAGGGAGTCTTTAATATCCCTGGATTTCTGCCCGTAGATCCAGAGGCAAACCGTGGCCCAGTGTGTTGACTCTTGTTACTTCTGGAGGAAGACAGTGCGATTTGGGTGCACCTGACCTCGCCTGCTGGAGAAAAGGGTCAAGAGAGTCCGGGATGAGGTGGAAAAAGCCAAAGGCGAGGTAAAAAAGCTGCTGGGGGGGTTTGTTTCCTGGACGAATCCATCTGCTCAAACGTTCCTTGCCAGGAAAGAGGGATTTGCTTCACGGAAAGAGATATTATTTTAATTTTTGGTGGGCGGGGGAAGGGGGTGGCTGTGTGGCTTCAGTGCGTGGGAATTGCACCTTTTCAGCCCCTTTGATAGATTTTGTGGAGGAAAGTGCTTTTCCGCTTGGGACAGTGGAAATAATACAGTTTTTCTTGCACCCCGTTGTGGCTTTGCACCCTGTTTTCCCATTGGTTTTTTTGGCTGTTTAGACTTTACCTGGGCTGAAAAACCGGGTGAAATCCATGGCCAAAAAATCTTATTTTTCTGCCTTTTTGAGCCATTTCAAGTTATTTTGTCCCTGGTTTGCAGGCCGTCTGCCCCCAGAAGAAGAGGCCACGTGCGACCCCCAAAGACAAGCCCACGCCGGGGCGTCACCACCCACAGCGCCTGCGTCTCCTCCGGGGATGCCGGGACCTCCCTGTGCTGGGACTTGCCCTGAGGTGAGTGCGGAAGGTCAGCCCTCCCTTTTTCTTCCCCAAATGCCTCCTTTGGGTTCAGAAAAGCACCCTGGGGAGGGGGGCTGGGGGGCGGGGCGGGGGCAGAAGGGAAGGGCAGCTGGAGGATTGCCCTTGCCCAGGTGCCTCTTGGTGGTTTTATTTGACTTTCAACCCCCAACATTCTTTTTGGAGTCAGGGAGACCTTCCCCGGAGCCGTGAGGTTCAGAGCGGCCCCTCCTTGTGCAAAAGCCTCAGGTTTCCCCTTTTTGCCCAGGACAAACTCAAGTTCCATTGAGTTTTGTGTCCCGAGGCTTGCACACTCCAGTCCCTCACAGCCAGCAAAATGCCTCCAGTTTTAATTTGACCTCATTTGAAGTGATCGCCCAATTAATTCTCCTAATTTAACCCCCACCGATGCATCTTCTTTAACCACCAGCATCCAGACCGGTGTCGTTTCTATGAAGCTGGGTCTAATGGATTTCTAGAGGAAGGACTTACAAATCCCTTTTTCCTTTGTTCTGCTGCCTTGTCCCTAAGGGCAGTTTCCCACGGGGTCCTATTTCCTAACTCCTTGAAGAGCTGGAAGTTTGCTTTCTTAAAATGTGGCGTCCTAACTGTGCTTCTCGTGGGCTTCCATCTTGTGAAGAGAGTGAACTGCACTAGAGCGTGATGACTGCAGCCCATGGACTAGGGGATTGGGGGATGGAAAGGGCCCCGGGGTTTCGCTTTGCTCCTTTTGCTTCTAGAAAAGCCCCAACTGGCTCAATCCCCGCCTTCTGCCCCGGGGCAGCCGCAGGGGTGAAGTGGTAGCCGGAGGGTCCATCTCCAGAGCCCTGATTTCCCTGAGAAGGGGGAAATTTTGTGGGGGATGGAGTGGTGTGTGAGGAAGAGGAGGGCAAGGAAGGCTAAAGGAGGGTCTTGGCGGAAAGATTTTTATCCCCAGCGTGGTTTTGTCAGATTTTTTGGGCAGAACATCCAGGATTTTGGGGTTCTTTTGATGGAGGATGAGGCAAAAATCCACGTTGAGCCGTGGGCATGAGGGCGACCCCATGGAAAACGGGAGGAGGGAACTGGGGGTGGGGGTGGGTGTCGCTCGGCCCCTTCTCCACAGCGTGTTTTTGGGTGGAGGGTCCCCCATATGGGCCAGAAACCCCCCCAAAGGCCCAGTGCTGTCCCAGTAAAGCACTGGTTTTGCTGACGTCACAGGCCGTTGCCGGCCTCCCGCGTTCCACACAACATTCCGAGGCGGCGGTCGCTCGCTGGCCGTGGCTGTGGCAGCTTCCTACCGCTGTGGAGAGTGACATTCAGCAGTTGGATTGTTTTTTCGGGGAAAACCCCCAAATTGTCCTGCCCGATGGGGCCCAAAAAGCCTCCAGTGGCCGAAGGGTAACGCTGGGGGTGGGAAGGGGCGGTGGAAGTTGGTGGCGGAAGACTGAGTGATTTTTTGCTGGGCAATAGGGACCAGTTTTGCCCCACCTCACCACGTTTTCCCTCTTTTTTAGCGTTTGTTGCGCCGTATCCATTCCCGACGTGCCTTCCTCCCCCTCCTCTTCCTCCCCCTTTCAGCCGCATCAATGTCGGGGAGCAGTTGCAGGCGGAGCTGCCTGCCCTGCGGGACAGATCCCTCTTGGAAGAGGAGGAGGAAGGAACCTCCCTGGTTTGGAAGCCCTGGGGTGACATGGAAAGCAAGCCTGAGCCGCAGGAGAAAGGTTTCTCTTCAGGCTTTTCTTGTGGGAAATTCCCCCTTTTCAGAGTTACTTGATCGGGCGTTTGGGTTCTCTCCCGTCTTGTCTTGGCCCCGTAGCGTTCGAGGGAAGGAGATGGCTCATTTTTGGGAGGAAGGTGGCTAGATAAGAGCCAATGGTGCTCTCGGGAGCATCTTCCATGAGAAAGGGGGGGTTTTGGCGGTCCCAGCTCATCTGCAGCCAGGGAGGAGTTTCTCTCTGGAGATCCCGCTCCCAAAGCTCTTGAAAGAGCCTTTTTTTTGTCCATCAGAAGACTTTTGGCCTCATCCAGAAGGAGGTAAAGTCGTTGGAGCGGGGCGGAGCTGGTTAGCGGGGAGGCTTTTAACCCAGAAAGCCCTATTTTCAATCCCCCGTTGGAATCCTGTCCTTAGGACCCTTCTCCCTGCTAAAAACCCAGCGGGAGAAGACATCATTGCCCTCCTTTGTAATGACAAGGGAGTCTTTAATATCCCTGGATTTCTCCCCATAGATCCAGAGGCAAACCGTGGCCCAGTGTGTTGACTCTTGTTACTTCTGGAGGAAGACAGTGCGATTTGGGTGCACCTGACCTCGCCTGCTGGAGAAAAGGGTCAAGAGAGTCCGGGATGAGGTGGAAAAAGCCAAAGGCGAGGTAAAAAATCTGCTGGGGGGGTTTGTTTCCTGGACGAATCCATCTGCTCAAACGTTCCTTGCCAGGAAAGAGGGATTTGCTTCACGGAAAGAGATATTATTTTAATTTTTGGTGGGCGGGGGAAGGGGGTGGCTGTGTGGCTTCAGTGCGTGGGAATTGCACCTTTTCAGCCCCTTTGATAGATTTTGTGGAGGAAAGTGCTTTTCCGCTTGGGACAGTGGAAATAATACAGTTTTTCTTGCACCCCGTTGTGGCTTTGCACCCCGTTTTCCCATTGGTTTTTTTGGCTGTTTACACTTTACCTGGGCTGATAAACCGGGTGAAATCCACGGCCAAAAAATCTTATTTTTCTGCCTTTTTGAGCCATTTCAAGTTATTTTGTCCCTGGTTTGCAGGCCGTCTGCCCCCAGAAGAAGAGGCCACGTGCGACCCCCAAAGACAAGCCCACGCCGGGGCGTCACCACCCGCAGCCCCACAGCGCCTGCGTCTCCTCCGGGGATGCCGGGACCTCCCTGTGCTGGGACTTGCCCTGAGGTGAGTGCGGAAGGTCAGCCCTCCCTTTTTCTTCCCCAAATGCCTCCTTTGGGTTCAGAAAAGCACCCTGGGCGGGGGTGGCGGGGGCAGAAGGGAAGGGCAGCTGGAGGATTGCCCTTGCCCAGGTGCCTCTTGGTGGTTTTATTTGACTTTCAACCCCCAACGTTCTGTCTTTTTGGAGTCGGGGAGACCTTCCCCGGAGCCGTGAGGTTCAGAGCGGCCCCTTCTTGTGCAAAAGCCTCAGGTTTCCCCTTTTTGCCCAGGACAAACTCAAGTTCCATTGAGTTTTGTGGCCCGAGGCTTGCCCACTCCAGTCCCTCACAGCCAGCAAAATGCCTCCAGTTTTAATTTGACCTCATCTGAAGTGATCGCCCAATTAATTCTCCTAATTTAACCCCCACCGATCCATCTTCTTTAACCACCAGCATCCAGACCGGTGTCGTTTCTATGAAGCTGGGTCTAATGGATTTCTAGAGGAAGGACTTACAAATCCCTTTTTCCTTTGTTCTGCTGCCTTGTCCCTAAGGGCAGTTTCCCACGGGGTCCTATTTCCTAACTCCTTGAAGAGCTGGAAGTTTGCTTTCTTAAAATGTGGCGTCCTAACTGTGCTTCTCGTGGGCTTCCAACTTGTGAAGAGAGTGAACTGCACTAGAGCATGATGACTGCAGCCCATGGACTAGGGGATTGGGGGATGGAAAGGGCCCCCGGGGTTTCGCTTTGCTCCTTTTGCTTCTAGAAAATCCCCAAATGGCTCAATGCCCGCCTTCTGCCCCGGGGCAGCCGCAGGGGTGAAGTGGTAGCCGGAGGGTCCATCTGCAGAGCCATGATTTCCCTGAGAAGGGGGAAATTTTGTGGGGGATGGAGTGGTGTGTGAGGAGGAGGAGGAGGGCAAGGAAGGCTAAAGGAGGGTCTTGGCGGAAAGATTTTTATCCCCAGCGTGGTTTTGTCAGATTTTTTGGGCAGAACATCCAGGATTTTGGGGTTCTTTTGATGGAGGATGAGGCAAAAATCCACGTTGAGCCGTGGGAATGAGGGCGACCCCATGGAAAACGGGAGGAGGGAACTGGGGGTGGGGGTGGGTGTCGCTCGGCCCCTTCTCCACAGCGTGTTTTTGGGTGGAGGGTCCCCCATATGGGCCAGAAACCCCCCCAAAGGCCCAGTGCTGTCCCAGTAAAGCACTGGTTTTGCTGACGTCACAGGCCGTTGCCGGCCTCCCGCGTTCCACACAACATTCCGAGGCGGCGGTCGCTGGCTGGCCGTGGCTGTGGCAGCTTCCTACCGCTGTGGAGAGTGACATTCAGCAGTTGGATTGTTTTTTTGGGGAAACCCCCAAATTGTCCTGCCCGATGGGGCCCAAAAAGCCTCCAGTGGCCGAAGGGTAACGCTGGGGGTGGGAAGGGGCGGTGGAAGTTGGTGGCGGAAGACTGAGTGATGTTTTGCTGGGCAATAGGGACCGGTTTTGCCCCAACTCACCACGTTTTCCCTCTTTTGAAGCGTTTGTTGCGCCGTATCCATTCCCGACGTGCCTTCCTCCCCCTCCTCTTCCTCCCCCTTTCAGCCGCATCAATGTCGGGGAGCAGTTGCAGGCGGAGCTGCCTGCCCTGCGGGACAGATCCCTCTTGGAAGAGGAGGAGGAAGGAGCCTCCCTGGTTTGGAAGCCCTGGGGTGACGTGGAAAGCAAGCCCGAGCCGCAGGAGAAAGGTTTCTCTTCAGGCTTTTCTTGTGGGAAATTCCCCCTTTTCAGAGTTACTTGATCGGGCGTTTGGGTTCTCTCCCGTCTTGTCTTGGCCCCGTAGCGTTGGAGGGAAGGAGATGGCTCGTTTTTGGGAGGGAAGTGGCTAGATAAGAGCCGATGGTGCTCTCGGGAGCATCTTCCATGAGAAAAGGGGGGGTTTTGGTGGTCCCAGCTCATCTGCAGCCAGGGAGGAGTTTCTCTCTGGAGATCCCGCTCCAAAAGCTCTTGAAAGAGCCTTTTTTTTGTCCATCAGAAGACTTTTGGCCTCATCCAGAAGGAGGTAAAGCCGTTGGAGCGGGGCGGAGCTGGTTAGCGGGGAGGCTTTTAACCCAGTGACGCGCGGAAACAAACCTTACAACTCGCAGAGAGTTATAAAGCAGGTATGTTTATTGCGGCGCCGGGTGCAAGGGGGATTTCTCCTCCAAACTTGCACACCGGTTTGTGAAACAAGCGTCTATTTATGGTGAAAAGCGTACATATTCATTAAGGTGGGCTGGGTTATTCTAATTAATTCTAAGAAAAGGCGTTACTATTGTAATTATTTCTAAGAACTCATTATCATAAGTCTCCTCCCCTTGCCGCATGCGCACTGCCGCCTGGTGGTCGTGGGCCGGGGTCTTCTGGAGGAAGGCTCGCAGTCTTCTTCACCGGGTACCTTCACCTTTGTCCCAGAAAGCTTGGGTTGGCCGGATCCCAAACCGCAAAACTAGTCCCGACCAGATGGACACCTTTCCCAGACAGTTGGGTCCCTCCTTAGCATGCAGGCTGCTCCCGCTATCTTATACACAAGGCCATTTCTTTATCTTGGAATGCTGGGCTCCGAGCTTTGTTCTTTCCCAGGCTGTACTAAATTCACACTAACAACCTTTAACCATTCGTTTTCTGAATCAAGTCCCCCCTTTTCTTTCACCTTTGTAAATTCTTTTACAATTACCTATAACACACTCTCCCTCTCCATCTGATTTCTAAAATACTTCCCTGATTCCACCCGTTCACGGAGCTGATGCTTCTTCCATTGAATGTATTCGTCTTTGGCCCCCCTGGTACAACACATAAGACATCTAATTAATGCACACACTAAAGTTCCTAACATAAGTATTGCTACTAGAAGGAGAAACAGTCGCTTAAGCCAAGCCAAGTTAGGTAACCACGAGGTTAACTTTTCCCAAAGGTCGGAAAACCCGAATGTGGTGTCATCTTGCGCAGTCAGATGCAAAATCTGAGTTTTAGCTATGAGATTTTGTAAGTCTTTCTCTATTCTTCCGTTTTGGTTTACATATGAGCAACAGCTTTGATTAATCACTGCACATAAGCCTCCCTCTTTCCAAGTTAATAAGTCTAATGCCATTCTATTTTGCCCAACCACATTTGCTAATGACTGGACTTCTTGTTGAAGTGCCTGTATAGCATCGATTGTAGATTTCTCAAGCACTTCTATAGTGGCCGATATGTTTACAATTGCTTTCTCCAATTCACTGACGCCCAGGAACGGTATAAGCCACCTTACAAAGCTATGGGATCTTGTTCCCCTCGTCACTAGAGGGTTTTCTACTCCCCGAATTCTCCTCCAAGGTGTTCTCAACATACCTGAGGGGATTTCAGACTGATTAAACACCGTATCCTGGCTAGTTAGTTAGCCTATCGTGCAGGTTCCCTTCCATCCTGCGGGCAGCTGTTTTCTGCTATATCCATCTCCACACAACCACCAATACCCTTGAGGTAACTTACAGGGTCCAATAGTTGCTGTCAAATTCGCACCTAAAAACTTTCCTGCCTGATACCATCCATACTCCCAAGAATATCCTTCTCCTTCAGAAACACCACTACTTTTATATGCAACTAGTTGGGTTTTGTCGCAAAAGTCAATATACGTTGCCTTTATCCCTGTTAGATCCCAATTCCCCACATCAACAGTTGTCTTATTAATCCAGAACTTGCTCCATCCCCAGGCTATTGTCTTATTCACCGGCCCCCTGTGTCTATATTCCCCGTGTTCCCAGGTACAATTGTTACTGCTAATTAATACCACAAGCTCTTCTTTCAATAGTTGTAAATCAAATCTGGGTCCTAAGGGGTAGACATTATCATCGTATTCACAATATCCATTCAACTCATTTCCCCCTTTTGCCCCAAATTTGGGCCAGGTTCCGTTGGCATAGTTCCAATTGCTTGCTGCCACCCCATATAGAGGTAATTTCATTTCTCCTTTAGGTAAGGTGGTACATACCCAACAACCTGACAGATTAGTAGCTTTTACCAATGTTTCCAGACTTCGTGTATATGTATTCGTATCCCATGTCCCTCCCCCCGAAATACAAAGTCCCGGCATGTTGACGACTATCAAGGTTACTAATGTCCATCTTTTTGTTGGAGGCGAAGCTTCAGGGGTCCAGTCTGCGTTGATGTCCATTAGGGTTCTGGAGCTCTCTTGACACGAGTCCAATGGATCCAAGCGGCTTGTTCCTTAATCTTTATGGCCGTGTGAGTGGTCAGCAGTACCTGGAAGGGACCTTCCCACTTTGGCCTCAGTGGTGAATCTGTAAAAGACTTAACATATACATAATAACCACCATGGTTGAGCCGGGACCTGCTGGTCAAACTAAGGGGTAAGATGGGGCTACACAGGATATGGAAGAAGGGACAGGCAACCTGGGAAGAGTATAGGGATGTTGCCCGGCTGTGTAGGAATAAGGTCAGGGAGGCCAAGGCACAGCTAGAATTGGACTTGCCAAGGGACATAAAGAAAAACAAGAAAGGCTTCTACAAGTACATTAACCAGAAAAGGAAGGTTAAAGAAAATGTACCCCCCCTAATGAGCAGCAATGGGGAACTTGTATCAATGGAGGAAGAGAAGGCAGAAGTTCTCAATAATTTTTTTGCCTCAGTCTTCACTGGCAACCCCTCTCCTCCTAGCTCTTGTATTGATGGCCCACAAGTTGAGGATCCAGGTGACAAAGTCCATCCCACTATAACTGAAGGCATGGTACGTGATCACCTAAGGAATCTAAAGACATACAAGTCCATGGGACCTGATGAAATCCATCCCAGAGTCCTGAAGGAAGTGGCTGATGAAGTTGCAAAACCACTTTCCATGATATTCGAAAAGTCATGGCAGTCAGGTGAAGTCCCTGCAGACTGGAAGAAAGGAAACATCACACCCATTTTTAAAAAGGGAAGAAAGGAGGATCCTGGGAACTACCGACCTGTCAGCCTCACCTCTGTGCCTGGGAAGATCATGGAACAGATCCTTCTGGATGCCATGCTTGGGCACATGGAGGACAGGGGGATGATTCAGGACAGCCAACATGGCTTTACTAGGGGCAGGTCCTGCCTGACTAACCTAGTGGCCTTCTATGATAAAGTGACTAGGTCAGTAGACAAGGGGCGACCTATGGATGTAATCTATCTGGACTTCTGTAAGGCCTTTGACACAGTTCCTCACAACATTCTACTTGCCAAATTGGAGGGATACGGATTTGATGGGTGGACGGTTCGGTGGATAAGGAATTGGCTGAATGGTCGCACCCAGAGGGTGGTACTCAATGGCTTTAAGTCCAGATGGAGAGCAGTGACTAGTGGTCCGTCCTGGGACCAGTACTGTTTAACATTTTTATCAAAGACATAAACAGAGGGATTGAGAGCACCATCAGCAAGTTTGCAGATGACACCAAGCTGTGTGGTCTTGTCGATACACCGGAGGGACGGGGTGTCATTCAGGGGGACCTGGACAGGCTGGAGAGGTGGGCCCAGATGAACCTCATGAGGTTCAACAAAAGCAAGTGCAGGATTCTGCACCTGGGAAGAAACAATCCTCAGTATAAATACAGACTGGGGGATGAGGTATTAGAAAGCAGCCCTGAGGAAAGGGACTTGGGGGTGCTGATGGACGAGAAGCTGGACATGAGCAGGCAATGTGCTCTCGCAGCCCAAAAGGCCAATCACATCCTGGGCTGCATCAAAAGAAGTGTTGCCAGCAGATCCGGAGAGGTGATTCTGCCACTTTGCTCTAGTGAGACCTCCCCTGGAGCACTGTGTGCAGGTCTGGAGCCCTCAATATAGAAAGGACACGGACCTGATGGAGCGGGTCCAGAGGAGGGCCACCAAAATGATCAGGGGGTTGGAGCACCTCTGCTATGAGGACAGGCTGAGGGAGCTGGGGTTGTTTAGCTTGGAGAAAAGGAGGCTCCGGGGAGACCTCATAGCGGCCTTCCAGTACCTGAGGGGGGCCTACAGGAAGGCTGGGGAGGGTCTGTTTACAAAGGCCTGCAGCGACAGGACGAGGGGCAATGGTTTTAAGCTGGAGAAGGGGAGATTTAGATTGGATATTAGGAAAAAGTTCTTTACCATGAGGGTGGTGGAACACTGGAACAGGTTGCCCAGGGAGGTGGTTGAGGCCCCTTCCCTTGAGATATTCAAGGTGAAGCTCGACGAGGCCCTGGGCAACCTGGTCTAGTTGGGGGTGTCCCTGCTGACTGCGGGGAGGTCGGACTAGATGACCTTTGGAGGTCCCTTCCGGCCTGGACCAATCTATGAATCTATGAATCTATAATCCCCAGGTTCGATCTCGTGTACTGGTCCATCCAGCCCACGAGCTCTTGTTCCCAGAACCAGTTTTTCTACCTCTCGGAGCTGTTTTTGTAAATTTATCAGGTAATCTGTCAATATTTCATTCCCCAACTCTGTGGATATCCCATCCTGTACACTATATGGTCTCCCATACAGTATTTCAAAGGGGCTCAAACCTTCTTTGGTTCTGGGTTTTGTTCTTATCCTGAGAAGGGCTAATGGTAATGACTGAGGCCAGGCCAAGTTAGCTTCCTGGCCTAGTTCCACAATCTGCATTTTGATCAAGTGATTCATCTTTTCTACCTGACCACTCGATCGTGGGTTGTATGGGGTGTGAAGTTGCCAGTCTATACCCAATAATCTGCTTACTTTCGAAACAACCCTTGCAGTGAAATGAGATCCTCGGTCCGAGGAAATTACTGCGGGAACCCCAAATCTCGGTATAATTTCTTGCAACAATGCTTTGACCACTTCTCTTGTTTTATTGGTTCGGCAGGGAAATGCCTCTGGCCATCCTGAAAAGGTATCAGTTAGCACCAATAGGTATTGAAACCCCCCTTTTCTTGGAAGTTCTGAAAAATCAATTTGCCATTGTTGTCCCGGATAGTTTCCCTTCCCTATCTGGCCAAATTGGACTCTGGGGCCTGTCCTAGGGTTGTTCTGTAAACATACCTCACACTGCTGAGTGACTTGTTTGACAGTGGCATATAGATTCCGAGCACATATTAGCCTACTCAGGTATCTGTAAAGTGCCTCTGTTCCCCAATGGGATTTTCTATGTTCTGCCATGACTACAGCCCATAGTAACGAGAAAGGCACTATTATTTTTCCCTGTGGGGTTTTGGCCCATTTCCCTTCAATTTTCCCATTTAAGTCTTTGATCAATTTGTGATCGTCCCTAGAATATTTAGGTTCGTCGTCAATTTGTATTTTACCATCTGGGACCAAGGATTGTATCTCCGCATTACCCATTTCCGCTGCCCTTTTGGCTTCTCGGTCCGCCAGTGCGTTGCCCAGTTCCATAGCGGTGTTCCCTTTTTGGTGGGCTTTGCAGTGCATGATAGCCACTTTGGCAGGCAGTAATACTGCATCTAAGAGCTTGAGAATTTCTTCAGCATGTTTGATGTGTTTCCCTTGTGTAGATAAGAGTCCTCTTTCTCTCCAGACCGCCCCGTGAGCATGCACCACCCCAAAAGCATATTTAGAGTCTGTCCAGATATTTATCCGTTTTCCTTTGGCCAATTCCAGCGCTCGGGTTAGTGCTATTATCTCAGCCTTTTGGGCTGATGTATTTGGGGCCAGGGCCTTGGATTCTATTACCTTCTCTGTGGTGGTTACCGCATAGCCAGCTTTGCGTATCCCCTGTTGAATGAAGCTGCTCCCGTCGGTGAACCAGGAATCCTCTGCATCCTCCAATGGTTCTTCTTTCAGGTCTGGTCGGCTGGAGTACACCGCCTCGATTGTTTCCAAGCAGTCATGGGTCACTGATTCTCCTTCGGTTCCGCTGAGGAAAGAGGCTGGATTGACAATATTAGTTACCGTTATTTCTACATCATCTTGCTCTATCAGGATAGCCTGGTACTTAAGAAACCTCTGAGGTGAAAGCCAATGCCCCCCTTTTACTTCCAGTACTGCTGAGACGGTATGTGAAACCATAACTGTGATTTTCTGGTCTAGGGTGAACTTACGGGCCTCTTGGATGTTTATTACCACTGCTGCCACCGCTCGGAGACAGCTAGGCCACCCTTTACTTACTCCGTCGAGCTGTTTGGAGAAGTATGCCACCGCCCTTCGATAGGGTCCCAGATTCTGAGCTAGGACTCCTAAGGCCATTCCTTGCTTCTCATAGGAAAACAACCAGAAAGGTTTAGTAGTGTCAGGTAATCCCAGGGCAGGTGCTTCCATTAACCTCTTTTTTAATTGATGGAAGGCTTTGTCTGCTTCCCTATTCCACACAATATTCTTTGAGTCAGATTTTAATAACTCGTATAGAGGCTTTACCAAAAGTCCGTAGTTATATATCCAGAGACGACACCATCCTGTCATTCCTAGGAAGGTCCGAAGTTCCTTAGGCGTCTGTGGTCGAGGTGTCTGGCAGATGGCCTCTTTCCTCTCCTTCCCCAGTGTCCGTTGGCCTGCGGTTATTTCATATCCCAGATAGGTCACTTGCTGCTGGGCTATCTGTGCCTTCTGTGGAGAAACTTTATAGCCATTAAGTCCAAGGAAATTTAGCAGGCTCACAGTCCATTCTAGGCATGTTTCTCTGGTGTCAGTGGCGAGTAATATATCGTCCACACACTGCAAAACCACTCCTGTCCCAAGCGGGCATTTCCACTGTTCTAAATCTTTAGCTAGCTGATTTCCAAAAAGTGTTGGGCTATTTTTAAAGCCCTGCGGTAGCACAGTCCATGTAAGCTGTGTTTTCCTCCCAGATTCTGGGTTTTCCCATTCGAATGCAAATAAAAGTTGGCTCTCTGGGCTCAGAGGCAAGCAGAAAAAGGCATCCTTTAGGTCCAAAACGGTAAACCATGCCAATTCAGGTACCAGTTTAGTTAGAAGAGTGTATGGATTTGCTACCACCGGATGTAAATCCTCAACAATTCTGTTGATAGCTCTGAGGTCCTGCACTATGCGATAGCTACCATCCGGCTTCTTGACAGGTAATATTGGAGTGTTATACTCTGATTCACATTCTTTCAGCAGCCCATACTCGATAAACCGGTCTATAGTTGGTCGGATCCCCTCCCTGTCCTCTATCCTAAGGGGATACTGTTTGACTCTCACCGGTCGTGCTCCTTGTTGAGGCTTTATCACTATTGGGGAGGCATTTTTTGCTCTCCCCGGCACTCCCGAGGCCCATACCCCCGGATAAATTTGGGCTTTAATCTCCTCAGGCACTCCTGTAGAAATGGGAGTTCCTATCAGGGCCAAACTTAGTATTTCAATTAGTTGATCTTCTCTTATCCGAAGTTCCATTTTCCCTTTTTTGAATTTAATTTCTGCTCCCAATTGCTCTAATAAATCTCGCCCTAGCAGGGGTTTCGGGGAATTTGGCAGATATAAAAATTTATGTATCCCAAATTGTTTTCCCAATTTGAACTTAAGAGGTTTGAGAAAATATGCCTTCTCACTCTGGCCAGTGGCTCCCCTTACTGTTATAAAATCAGTATCAAGAGGGGTCAGGGCTTGATTTAAAACCGAATACGTTGCTCCTGTATCTACCAAAAATTCTATTTCTTGTTGCTTTTTCCCTAGCCTTAGGGTAACCAGTGGATCCGCTAGGGTAGATTCCCCAGGTCCCCGTCTATCTTCTTTAAAAATGGGCCTGAATTTTCTCTTTTTGTCTTTTTGGACACTCATTCTTCCAGTGCCCCCTCTGCTTACACCATGAGCATTGATCTCTTTCTAATGGTTTCCTAAAGTTCCCAGTTTTTATTTCCCCCCCGCCATGTATTGCTGCCACCAGTGCCCGTCGGTCCCTTCTCCTATCCTCCTCCTCTCGGTTGTTAAATACTCTCCATGCCTCATCTAACAGAGTCTCTAGATTCCTGCTGTCAGTTGTTCTCAGTTTTTGCAGCTTCCTCCGGATATCATTAGCAGACTGTCCTAAAAAGAGAGACACTAACTGCTGGATTCCTATCTCTGATCCAGGGTCCAAGGGGGTGTAGCGTCTCATTGCATCTTGTAATTTATCCAAAAACTCCGAGGGACTCTCCTTCGGCCCTTGTCTTACAGCATACAGCATCGACCAGTTAATAGCTTTCGGGATAGCCCTCTCCATCCCCCTTATAACCCAATCTCTATAACTTTGTAGTGCTTCTGAGTGACTGCTCCTATTTGGGTCCCAATGAGGGTCCTGCAAGGGGAAGTACTCTTTAATGTCTCTTCCTGAATCTTTCAGGTGGTCCGTGGCTATATCTTGAGCAGCTTTCAAAACCAGTTGTTTCTCGGTTTCTGTCAGGTGATCTAATAATAACTGGACATCACTCCAGTCAGGATTGTGCTGCTTTACCAGAAACTGAAAATGTTTAGTAACCCCTACGGGATCATTCCGATAATTCTTTGCCACGCTTTTCCAGGTTTCTAAATCAAATGAGGAAAAAGGGACTTTTATCAATACAGGTAGTCCTTCCGGACCCACAGCTTCCCTTAAGGGTGCTTGAATCACTATTCGCTCTGTTCCCTTCCGAGTACGGGACGATACCGGGCTGTCAGGTGGGGTTTTGGAATCGGTTTCAGTTTCTCCGTCTCCTTGGGAAGCCTTTACCCCCCCCCAACGGTCTCCTATTGCCTTAACCGGTGGTAAGTAAGTTTCAAGAAAATCGTCTTCTTTAGAATCCCGAATCTTTTCAGGCTTTGTGCATCTCTGCCCTATGCTACAGGCCGAACAACATCTTTTTATATTGGTTTTCATTTCTTCCCTTTTTTCTTTCTCTAAGGCTAATACCATCGGGTCTTGTGGAGGTAACAGCCCGCAGTCCCGTTGGTACTCTGGGTGGTTCCAAAGGGTGAAAAACATGTCTGCATATATGACTTCATCCCACTTTCCTTCCCTTCTAAGGAACAGCATTAATTGTAATATAGTGTTGTAATTAAGAGTCCCATTAAAGGGCCAATTCTCTTGATCATCTAACTTGTAAAGGGGCCACCACTGATTACAGTATTTAATTAAGGTTTTCTTGTTCACGCTGCCACCTGGTGAGCCTCCGATCTCCTTCCAGTGTGCTAAAATACACCCTAGGGGACTCCTTTTCAGTATCTCACTTCCTTGATTATTGCCCATTTTATGTTCCCTTACCCCCTTAGTTCAGAGGTGACCCTGATCTCCGTGTGTCACTTGGGTGTTATTCCTGTTTCCCTCCCAGGAAACAGTACAGCTATATCCCTGCCGCTACCTTTATCTCCAGGGGTAGGCTATGTCTCCACAGATTACTTGTTCCAACTCTCCCGCCCGCTCGATCTTCTCCCACTCAGTCCAGCTACCACACTGTGAACACCAAAAATCGTCCTCCTGATCTACCCAAACCTCCGTATTACAAGCAAAGCACTTCAAGATAAAAATAGGATCACAAACGTTGTCCAGGACAATGCCACGCAATATTCTCAGTATTAGGTTCACAGTCTGTCATATGCTTCGTTCGTCTCCAGCCGCTCTCCTTGCGGAGAACACGGAACCGCGGATCGGAACTCCGCACTCGCTCCGCAGCAGTGCCGCGTCTCAATCACTCATTTCACTCATACAACAATTTCCACCTTATGTCAGACAATAACACGATAGCGGAAATAGCGGTAAATAGCGGTAATAGCGGTAATGACAAATACAACAAGTAACCAGCAGTATTGCAATTCTACATACTAACACAAAAACCCGAAACCGAGGGATCCCACACCAACCATTAGCCCAAGCTTGAGCATACCCCGGGGCGAGTACGCCGACTCTTTACCACGCGTAGGACGTCTCCTCACGACTTACAGGTCCCCCCCTTAAGAAACCCTGAACATACCTGGTCCGCAGGAGATGGTCCTTGTCTGTCCCCGCGGTGATCTGGATGAGTTGGGGAGTCCTTCCGAGAAATCTCGGGGGCGCCCAGAGGAGTCCCGTCCTCAGCAGGTCCCGCAGCCGGACAG
Source organism: Numenius arquata (assembly GCF_964106895.1). Taxonomy (NCBI): domain Eukaryota; kingdom Metazoa; phylum Chordata; class Aves; order Charadriiformes; family Scolopacidae; genus Numenius; species Numenius arquata. The sequence continues at coordinate 22,418 of NW_027415668.1, forward strand.
AGAGGGTCCCATCTGGGGTGCCAAACTGACGCGCGGAAACAAACCTTACAACTCGCAGAGAGTTATAAAGCAGGTCTGTTTATTGCGGCGCCGGGTGCAAGGGGGATTTCTCCTCCAAACTTGCACACCGGTTTGTGAAACAAGCGTCTATTTATGGTGAAAAGCGTACATATTCATTAAGGTGGGCTGGGTTATTCTAATTAATTCTAAGAAAAGGCGTTACTATTGTAATTATTTCTAAGAACTCATTATCATAAGTCTCCTCCCCTTGCCGCATGCGCACTGCCGCCTGGTGGTCGTGGGCCGGGGTCTTCTGGAGGAAGGCTCGCAGTCTTCTTCACCGGGTACCTTCACCTTTGTCCCAGAAAGCTTGGGTTGGCCGGATCCCAAACCGCAAAACTAGTCCCGACCAGATGGACACCTTTCCCAGACAGTTGGGTCCCTCCTTAGCATGCAGGCTGCTCCCGCTATCTTATACACAAGGCCATTTCTTTATCTTGGAATGCTGGGCTCCGAGCTTTGTTCTTTCCCAGGCTGTACTAAATTCACACTAACAACCTGTAACCGTTCGTTTTCTGAATCACAACCCCCTCTATGACGTCACAACCCCACTCTATGACATCAGAAACCACTCTGTGACATCACAAACCCCATTATGACATCACAAGCACACTCTGTGAAATCACAACGCCCTTCTATGACATCACAACCCTACCTCTATGACATCACAACCCCATTCTATGACATCGTAACCCCTCTATGACACCACAACCTCACTCTATGACATCACAACCCGACTCTGTGACATCACAAACCCCACTATGACTTCACAACCGCACTCTATGAAAACACAACACCCTTCTATAACGTCACAACGCTACCTCTATGACATCACAACCCTACTCTATGACATCACAAAGCCCACTATGACGTCACAACCACACTCTGTGAAATCACAAAGCCCTTCTATGATGTCACAACCCTCCCTATATGACATCACAACCCCTCTATGACGTCACAATCCTACCTTTATGACACCACAACCCCCCTCTATGACGTCACAACCCCACTATGACGTCACAACCGCACTCTATGACGTCACAACCCTACCTCTATGACATCAAAAAGCACTCTGTGACATCACAAACCCCACTATGACATCACAACCCTACCTCTATGACATCACAAACCACGCTGTGACATCACAAACCCCATTATGATGTCACAACCCAACTCGGTGAAATCACAACGCCCTTCTATGACGTCACAACCCCACTCTATGACATCACAACCCGACTCTGTGACATCACAAACCCCACTATGACGTCACAACCACACTCTGTGAAATCACAACGCCCTTCTATGACGTCACAGCCCTACCTCTATGACATCACAACTCTCCCTCTATGACATCGCAACCCAACTCTATGACATCACAACCACACTCTATGACGTCACAGCCCAGCTCTATGACATCACAAAACCCACTATGACGTCACAACCCCACTCTATGACGTCACAAACCACTCTGTGACATCACAAACCCCACTATGAAATCACAACCCCACTCTTTGACATCATAATCCCCCTCTATGACATCACAACCCCACTCTATGACATCACAACCCCACTCTATGACATCACAAACCTCACTATGACGTCCCAACCACAGTATGTGAAATCACAACGCCCTTCTATGACGCCACAACCCTACCTCTATGTCATCACAACCCTCCCTCTATGACATCACAATCCCCCTCTATGACATCACAACCGGACTCTGTGACATCACAAACACCACTATGATGTCACAATCCCACTCTATGACGTCACAACCCCACTCTATGACGTCACAACCCTACCTCTATGACGTCACAATCCCACTCTATGACATCAGAACCCGACTCAGTGACATCGCAAACCCCACTATGACGTCACAACCGCACTATGAGAAATCACAATGCCCTTCGATAACGTCACACTACCTCTATGACGTCACAACCCCACTCTGTGACATCATAACCCCTCTATGACATCACAATCCCACTCTATGACGTCACAATCCGACTCTGTGACATTACAAAGCCCACTATGACGTCACAACCACACTCTGTGAAATCACAATGCCCTTCTATGACATCACAACCCTCCCTATATGACATCACAACCCTCCCTCTATGACATCACAGTCCCCCTCTATGACATCACAACCCTCCCTCTATGACATCACATCCCCCTCTATGACATTGGGCGATGAAACAACCCCCCCCAGCAGCTTTTTTACCTCGCCTTTGGCTTTTTCCACCTCATCCCGGACTCTCTTGACCCTTTTCTCCAGCAGGCGAGGTCAGGTGCACCCAAATCGCACTGTCTTCCTCCAGAAGTAACAAGAGTCAACACACTGGGCCACGGTTTGCCTCTGGATCTATGGGGAGAAATCCAGGGATATTAAAGACTCCCTTGTCATTACAAAGGAGGGCAATGATGTCTTCTCCCGCTGGGTTTTGAGCAGGAAGAAGGGTCCTAAGGACAGGATTCCAACGGGGGATTGAAAATAGGGCTTTCTGGGTTAAAAGCCTCCCCGCTAACCAGCTCCGCCCCGCTCCAACGGCTTTACCTCCTTCTGGATGAGGCCAAAAGTCTTCTGATGGACAAAAAAAAGGCTCTTTCAAGAGCTTTGGGAGCGGGATCTCCAGAGAGAAACTCCTCCCTGGCTGCAGATGAGCTGGGACCGCCAAACCCCCCCTTTCTCACGGAAGATGCTCCCAAGAGCACCATCGGCTCTTATCTAGCCACTTTCCTCCCAAAAACGAGCCATCTCCTTCCCTCCAACGCTACGGGGCCAAGACAAGACGGGAGAGAACCCAAACGCCCGATCAAGTAACTCTGAAAAGGGGGAATTTGCCCCTTTCCCACAAGAAAAGCCTGAAGAGAAACCTTTCTCCTGCGGCTCGGGCTTGCTTTCCACGTCACCCCAGGGCTTCCAAACCAGGGAGGCTCCTTCCTCCTCCTCTTCCAAGAGGGATCTGTCCCGCAGGGCAGGCAGCTCTGCCTGGAACTGCTCCCCGAAACTGATGCGGCTGAAAGGGGGAGGAAGAGGAGGGGGAGGAAGGCACATCGGGAATGGATACGGCGCAACAAACGCTAAAAAAGAGGGAAAACGTGGTGAGGTGGGGCAAAACCGGTCCCTATTTCCCAGCAAAACATCACTCAGCCTTCCGCCACCAACTTCCAACGCCCCTTCCCACCCCCAGCGTTACCCTTCGGCCACTGGAGGCTTTTTGGGCCCCATCGGGCAGGACAATTTGGGGGTTTCCCCAAAAAAACAATCCAACTGCTGAATGTCACTCTCCACAGCGGTAGGAAGCTGCCACAGCCACGGCCAGCGAGCGACCGCCGCCTCGGAATGTTGTGTGGAACGCGGGAGGCCGGCAACGGCCTGTGACGTCAGCAAAACCAGTGCTTTACTGGGACAGCACTGGGCCTTTGGGGGGGTTTCTGGCCCATATGGGGGACCCTCCACCCAAAAACACGCTGTGGAGAAGGGGCCGAGCGACACCCACCCCCACCCCCAGTTCCCTCCTCCCGTTTTCCCAGGGGTCGCCCTCATTCCCACGGCTCAACGTGGATTTTTGCCTCATCCTCCATCAAAAGAACCCCAAAATCCTGGAGGTTCTGCCCAAAAAATCTGACAAAACCACGCTGGGGATAAAAATCTTTCCGCCAAGACCCTCCTTTAGCCTTCCTTGCCCTCCTCTTCCTCCTCACACACCACTCCATCCCCCACAAAATTTCCCCCTTCTCAGGGAAATCATGGCTCTGCAGAGGGACCCTCCGGCTACCACTTCACCCCTGCGGCTGCCCCGGGCCAGAAGGCGGGGATTGAGCCATTTGGGGATTTTCTAGAAGCAAAAGGAGCAAAGCGAAACCCCGGGGGCCCTTTCCATCCCCCAATCCCCTAGTCCATGGGCTGCAGTCATCATGCTCTAGTGCACTTCACTCTCTTCACAAGTTGGAAGCCCACGAGAAGCACAGTTAGGACGCCACATTTTAAGAAAGCAAACTTCCAGCTCTTCAAGGAGTTAGGAAATAGGACCCCGTGGGAAACTGCCCTTAGGGACAAGGCAGCAGAACAAAGGAAAAAGGGATTTGTAAGTCCTTCCTCTAGAAATCCATTAGACCCAGCTTCATAGAAACGACACCGGTCTGGATGCTGGTGGTTAAAGAGGATGGATTTTGGGGGGGGTTAAATTAGGAGAATTAATTGGGCGATCACTTCAAATGAGGTCAAATTAAAACTGGAGGCATTTTGCTGGCTGTGAGGGACTGGAGTGGGCAAGCCTCGGGCCACAAAACTCAATGGAACTTGAGTTTGTCCTGGGCAAAAAGGGGAAACCTGAGGCTTTTGCACAAGGAGGGGCCGCTCTGAACCTCACGGCTCCGGGGAAGGTCTCCCCGACTCCAAAAAGACAGAATGTTGGGGGTTGAAAGTCAAATAAAACCACCAAGAGGCACCTGGGCAAGGGCAATCCTCCAGCTGCCCTTCCCTTCTGCCCCCGCCCCACCACCCCCTCCCCCAGGGTGCTTTTCTGAACCCAAAGGAGGCATTTGGGGAAGAAAAAGGGAGGGCTGACCTTCCGCGCTCACCTCAGGGCAAGTCCCAGCACAGGGAGGTCCCGGCATCCCCGGAGGAGCCGCAGGCGCTGTGGGGCTGCGGGTGGTGACGCCCCGGCGTGGGCTTGTCTTTGGGGGTCGCACGTGGCCTCTTCTTCTGGTGGCAGACGGCCTGCAAACCAGGGACAAAATAACTTGAAATGGCTCAAAAAGGCAGAAAAATAAGATTTTTTGGCCATGGATTTCACGCGGTTTATCAGCCCAGGTAAAGTCTAAACAGCCAAAAAACCAATGGGAAAACAGGGTGCAAAGCCACAACAGGGTGCAAGAAAAACTGTATTATTTCCACTGTCCCAAGCGGAAAAGCACTTTCCTCCACAAAATCTATCAAAGGGGCTGAAAAGGTGCAATTCCCACGCACTGAAGCCACACAGCCACCCCGCTCCCCCGCCCAACAAAAATTCAAATAATAGCTATTTCCGTGAAGCAAATCCCTCTTTCCTGGCAAGGAACGTTTGAGCAGATGGATTCGTCCAGGAAACAAACCCCCCCAGCAGCTTTTTTACCTCGCCTTTGGCTTTTTCCACCTCATCCCGGACTCTCTTGACCCTTTTCTCCAGCAGGCGAGGTCAGGTGCACCCAAATCGCACTGTCTTCCTCCAGAAGGAACAAGAGTCAACACACTGGGCCACGGTTTGCCTCTGGATCTATGGGGAGAAATCCAGGGATATTAAAGACTCCCTTGTCATTACAAAGGAGGGCAATGATGTCTTCTCCCGCTGGGTTTTGAGCAGGAAGAAGGGTCCTAAGGACAGGATTCCAACGGGGGATTGAAAATAGGGCTTTCTGGGTTAAAAGCCTCCCCGCTAACCAGCTCCGCCCCACTCCAACGGCTTTACCTCCTTCTGGATGAGGCGAAAAGTCTTCTGATGGACAAAAAAAAGGCTCTTTCAAGAGCTTTTGGAGCGGGATCTCCAGAGAGAAACTCCTCCCTGGCTGCAGATGAGCTGGGACCGCCAAACCCCCCCTTTCTCATGGAAGATGCTCCCGAGAGCACCATCGGCTCTTATCTAGCCACTTTCCTCCCAAAAACGAGCCATCTCCTTCCCTCCAACGCTACGGGGCCAAGACAAGACGGGAGAGAACCCAAACGCCCTAGCAAGTAACTCTGAAAAGGGGGAATTTGCCCCTTTCCCACAAGAAAAGCCTGAAGAGAAACCTTTCTCCTGCGGCTCGGGCTTGCTTTCCACGTCACCCCAGGGCTTCCAAACCAGGGAGGCTCCTTCCTCCTCCTCTTCCAAGAGGCATCTGTCCCGCAGGGCAGGCAGCTCCGCCTGCAACTGCTCCCCGACACTGATGCGGCTGAAAGGGGGAGGAAGAGGAGGGGGAGGAAGGCACGTCGGGAATGGATACGGCGCAACAAACGCTAAAAAAGAGGGAAAACGTGGTGAGGTGGGGCAAAACCGGTCCCTATTGCCCAGCAAAACATCACTCAGCCTTCCGCCACCAACTTCCAACGCCCCTTCCCACCCCCAGCGTTACCCTTCGGCCACTGGAGGCTTTTTGGGCCCCATCGGGCAGGACAATTTGGGGGTTTCCCCAAAAAAACAATCCAACTGCTGAATGTCACTCTCCACAGCGGTAGGAAGCTGCCACAGCCACGGCCAGCGAGCGACCGCCGCCTCGGAATGTTGTGTGGAACGCGGGAGGCCGGCAACGGCCTGTGACGTCAGCAAAACCAGTGCTTTACTGGGACAGCACTGGGCCTTTGGGGGGGTTTCTGGCCCATATGGGGGACCCTCCACCCAAAAACACGCTGTGGAGAAGGGGCCGAGCGACACCCACCCCCACCCCCAGTTCCCTCCTCCCGTTTTCCCAGGGGTCGCCCTCATTCCCACGGCTCAACGTGGATTTTTGCCTCATCCTCCATCAAAAGAACCCCAAAATCCTGGAGGTTCTGCCCAAAAAATCTGACAAAACCACGCTGGGGATAAAAATCTTTCCGCCAAGACCCTCCTTTAGCCTTCCTTGCCCTCCTCCTCCTCCTCACACACCACTCCATCCCCCACAAAATTTCCCCCTTCTCAGGGAAATCATGGCTCTGGAGATGGACCCTCCGGCTACCACTTCACCCCTGCGGCTGCCCCGGGCCAGAAGGCGGGGATTGAGCCATTTGGGGATTTTCTAGAAGCAAAAGGAGCAAAGCGAAACCCCGGGGGCCCTTTCCATCCCCCAATCCCCTAGTCCATGGGCTGCAGTCATCATGCTCTAGTGCACTTCACTCTCTTCACAAGTTGGAAGCCCACGAGAAGCACAGTTAGGACGCCACATTTTAAGAAAGCAAACTTCCAGCTCTTCAAGGAGTTAGGAAATAGGACCCCGTGGGAAACTGCCCTTAGGGACAAGGGAGCAGAACAAAGGAAAAAGGGATTTGTAAGTCCTTCCTCTAGAAATCCATTAGACCCAGCTTCATAGAAACGACACCGGTCTGGATGCTGGTGGTTAAAGAGGATGGATTTTGGGGGGGGTTAAATTAGGAGAATTAATTGGGCGATCACTTCAAATGAGGTCAAATTAAAACTGGAGGCATTTTGCTGGCTGTGAGGGACTGGAGTGGGCAAGCCTCGGGCCACAAAACTCAATGGAACTTGAGTTTGTCCTGGGCAAAAAGGGGAAACCTGAGGCTTTTGCACAAGGAGGGGCCGCTCTGAACCTCACGGCTCCGGGGAAGGTCTCCCCGACTCCAAAAAGACAGAATGTTGGGGGTTGAAAGTCAAATAAAACCACCAAGAGGCACCTGGGCAAGGGCAATCCTCCAGCTGCCCTTCCCTTCTGCCCCTGCCCCACCACCCCCTCCCCCAGGGTGCTTTTCTGAACCCAAAGGAGGCATTTGGGGAAGAAAAAGGGAGGGCTGACCTTCCGCACTCACCTCAGGGCAAGTCCCAGCACAGGGAGGTCCCGGCATCCCCGGAGGAGCCGCAGGCGCTGTGGGGCTGCGGGTGGTGACGCCCCGGCGTGGGCTTGTCTTTGGGGGTCGCACGTGGCCTCTTCTTCTGGTGGCAGACGGCCTGCAAACCAGGGACAAAATAACTTGAAATGGCTCAAAAAGGCAGAAAAATAAGATTTTTTGGCCATGGATTTCACGCGGTTTATCAGCCCAGGTAAAGTCTAAACAGCCAAAAAACCAATGGGAAAACAGGGTGCAAAGCCACAACGGGGTGCAAGAAAAACTGTATTATTTCCACTGTCCCAAGCGGAAAAGCACTTTCCTCCACAAAATCTATCAAAGGGGCTGAAAAGGTGCAATTCCCACGCACTGAAGCCACACAGCCACCCCGCTCCCCCGCCCAACAAAAATTCAAATAATAGCTATTTCCGTGAAGCAAATCCCTCTTTCCTGGCAAGGAACGTTTGAGCAGATGGATTCGTCCAGGAAACAAACCCCCCCAGCAGCTTTTTTACCTCGCCTTTGGCTTTTTCCACCTCATCCCGGACTCTCTTGACCCTTTTCTCCAGCAGGCGAGGTCAGGTGCACCCAAATCGCACTTTCTTCCTCCAGAAGGAACAAGAGTCAACACACTGGGCCACGGTTTGCCTCTGGATCTATGGGGAGAAATCCAGGGATATTAAAGACTCCCTTGTCATTACAAAGGAGGGCAATGATGTCTTCTCCCGCTGGGTTTTGAGCAGGAAGAAGGGTCCTAAGGACAGGATTCCAACGGGGGATTGAAAATAGGGCTTTCTGGGTTAAAAGCCTCCCCGCTAACCAGCTCCGCCCCACTCCAACGGCTTTACCTCCTTCTGGATGAGGCGAAAAGTCTTCTGATGGACAAAAAAAAGGCTCTTTCAAGAGCTTTTGGAGCGGGATCTCCAGAGAGAAACTCCTCCCTGGCTGCAGATGAGCTGGGACCGCCAAACCCCCCCTTTCTCATGGAAGATGCTCCCGAGAGCACCATCGGCTCTTATCTAGCCACTTTCCTCCCAAAAACGAGCCATCTCCTTCCCTCCAACGCTACGGGGCCAAGACAAGACGGGAGAGAACCCAAACGCCCTAGCAAGTAACTCTGAAAAGGGGGAATTTGCCCCTTTCCCACAAGAAAAGCCTGAAGAGAAACCTTTCTCCTGCGGCTCGGGCTTGCTTTCCACGTCACCCCAGGGCTTCCAAACCAGGGAGGCTCCTTCCTCCTCCTCTTCCAAGAGGCATCTGTCCCGCAGGGCAGGCAGCTCCGCCTGCAACTGCTCCCCGACACTGATGCGGCTGAAAGGGGGAGGAAGAGGAGGGGGAGGAAGGCACGTCGGGAATGGATACGGCGCAACAAACGCTAAAAAAGAGGGAAAACGTGGTGAGGTGGGGCAAAACCGGTCCCTATTGCCCAGCAAAACATCACTCAGCCTTCCGCCACCAACTTCCAACGCCCCTTCCCACCCCCAGCGTTACCCTTCGGCCACTGGAGGCTTTTTGGGCCCCATCGGGCAGGACAATTTGGGGGTTTCCCCAAAAAAACAATCCAACTGCTGAATGTCACTCTCCACAGCGGTAGGAAGCTGCCACAGCCACGGCCAGCGAGCGACCGCCGCCTCGGAATGTTGTGTGGAACGCGGGAGGCCGGCAACGGCCTGTGACGTCAGCAAAACCAGTGCTTTACTGGGACAGCACTGGGCCTTTGGGGGGGTTTCTGGCCCATATGGGGGACCCTCCACCCAAAAACACGCTGTGGAGAAGGGGCCGAGCGACACCCACCCCCACCCCCAGTTCCCTCCTCCCGTTTTCCCAGGGGTCGCCCTCATTCCCACGGCTCAACGTGGATTTTTGCCTCATCCTCCATCAAAAGAACCCCAAAATCCTGGAGGTTCTGCCCAAAAAATCTGACAAAACCACGCTGGGGATAAAAATCTTTCCGCCAACACCCTCCTTTAGCCTTCCTTGCCCTCCTCCTCCTCCTCACACACCACTCCATCCCCCACAAAATTTCCCCCTTCTCAGGGAAATCATGGCTCTGGAGATGGACCCTCCGGCTACCGCTTCACCCCTGCGGCTGCCCCGGGCCAGAAGGCGGGGATTGAGCCATTTGGGGATTTTCTAGAAGCAAAAGGAGCAAAGCGAAACCCCGGGGGCCCTTTCCATCCCCCAATCCCCTAGTCCATGGGCTGCAGTGATCATGCTCTAGTGCACTTCACTCTCTTCACAAGTTGGAAGCCCACGAGAAGCACAGTTAGGACGCCACATTTTAAGAAAGCAAACTTCCAGCTCTTCAAGGAGTTAGGAAATAGGACCCCGTGGGAAACTGCCCTTAGGGACAAGGGAGCAGAACAAAGGAAAAAGGGATTTTTAAGTCCTTCCTCTAGAAATCCATTAGACCCAGCTTCATAGAAACGACACCGGTCTGGATGCTGGTGGTTAAAGAGGATGGATTTTGGGGGGGGTTAAATTAGGAGAATTAATTGGGCGATCACTTCAAATGAGGTCAAATTAAAACTGGAGGCATTTTGCTGGCTGTGAGGGACTGGAGTGTGCAAGCCTCGGGCCACAAAACTCAATGGAACTTGAGTTTGTCCTGGGCAAAAAGGGGAAACCTGAGGCTTTTGCACAAGGAGGGGCCGCTCTGAACCTCACGGCTCCGGGGAAGGTCTCCCCGACTCCAAAAAGACAGAATGTTGGGGGTTGAAAGTCAAATAAAACCACCAAGAGGCACCTGGGCAAGGGCAATCCTCCAGCTGCCCTTCCCTTCTGCCCCCGCCCCACCACCCCCTCCCCCAGGGTGCTTTTCTGAACCCAAAGGAGGCATTTGGGGAAGAAAAAGGGAGGGCTGACCTTCCGCGCTCACCTCAGGGCAAGTCCCAGCACAGGGAGGTCCCGGCATCCCCGGAGGAGCCGCAGGCGCTGTGGGGCTGCGGGTGGTGACGCCCCGGCGTGGGCTTGTCTTTGGGGGTCGCACGTGGCCTCTTCTTCTGGTGGCAGACGGCCTGCAAACCAGGGACAAAATAACTTGAAATGGCTCAAAAAGGCAGAAAAATAAGATTTTTTGGCCATGGATTTCACGCGGTTTATCAGCCCAGGTAAAGTCTAAACAGCCAAAAAACCAATGGGAAAACAGGGTGCAAAGCCACAACGGGGTGCAAGAAAAACTGTATTATTTCCACTGTCCCAAGCGGAAAAGCACTTTCCTCCACAAAATCTATCAAAGGGGCTGAAAAGGTGCAATTCCCACGCACTGAAGCCACACAGCCACCCCGCTCCCCCGCCCAACAAAAATTCAAATAATAGCTATTTCCGTGAAGCAAATCCCTCTTTCCTGGCAAGGAACGTTTGAGCAGATGGATTCGTCCAGGAAACAAACCCCCCCAGCAGCTTTTTTACCTCGCCTTTGGCTTTTTCCACCTCATCCCGGACTCTCTTGACCCTTTTCTCCAGCAGGCGAGGTCAGGTGCACCCAAATCGCACTGTCTTCCTCCAGAAGTAACAAGAGTCAACACACTGGGCCACGGTTTGCCTCTGGATCTATGGGGAGAAATCCAGGGATATTAAAGACTCCCTTGTCATTACAAAGGAGGGCAATGATGTCTTCTCCCGCTGGGTTTTGAGCAGGAAGAAGGGTCCTAAGGACAGGATTCCAACGGGGGATTGAAAATAGGGCTTTCTGGGTTAAAAGCCTCCCCGCTAACCAGCTCCGCCCCACTCCAACGGCTTTACCTCCTTCTGGATGAGGCGAAAAGTCTTCTGATGGACAAAAAAAAGGCTCTTTCAAGAGCTTTTGGAGCGGGATCTCCAGAGAGAAACTCCTCCCTGGCTGCAGATGAGCTGGGACCGCCAAACCCCCCCTTTCTCATGGAAGATGCTCCCGAGAGCACCATCGGCTCTTATCTAGCCACTTTCCTCCCAAAAACGAGCCATCTCCTTCCCTCCAACGCTACGGGGCCAAGACAAGACGGGAGAGAACCCAAACGCCCTAGCAAGTAACTCTGAAAAGGGGGAATTTGCCCCTTTCCCACAAGAAAAGCCTGAAGAGAAACCTTTCTCCTGCGGCTCGGGCTTGCTTTCCACGTCACCCCAGGGCTTCCAAACCAGGGAGGCTCCTTCCTCCTCCTCTTCCAAGAGGCATCTGTCCCGCAGGGCAGGCAGCTCCGCCTGCAACTGCTCCCCGACACTGATGCGGCTGAAAGGGGGAGGAAGAGGAGGGGGAGGAAGGCACGTCGGGAATGGATACGGCGCAACAAACGCTAAAAAAGAGGGAAAACGTGGTGAGGTGGGGCAAAACCGGTCCCTATTGCCCAGCAAAACATCACTCAGCCTTCCGCCACCAACTTCCAACGCCCCTTCCCACCCCCAGCGTTACCCTTCGGCCACTGGAGGCTTTTTGGGCCCCATCGGGCAGGACAATTTGGGGGTTTCCCCAAAAAAACAATCCAACTGCTGAATGTCACTCTCCACAGCGGTAGGAAGCTGCCACAGCCACGGCCAGCGAGCGACCGCCGCCTCGGAATGTTGTGTGGAACGCGGGAGGCCGGCAACGGCCTGTGACGTCAGCAAAACCAGTGCTTTACTGGGACAGCACTGGGCCTTTGGGGGGGTTTCTGGCCCATATGGGGGACCCTCCACCCAAAAACACGCTGTGGAGAAGGGGCCGAGCGACACCCACCCCCACCCCCAGTTCCCTCCTCCCGTTTTCCCAGGGGTCGCCCTCATTCCCACGGCTCAACGTGGATTTTTGCCTCATCCTCCATCAAAAGAACCCCAAAATCCTGGAGGTTCTGCCCAAAAAATCTGACAAAACCACGCTGGGGATAAAAATCTTTCCGCCAAGACCCTCCTTTAGCCTTCCTTGCCCTCCTCCTCCTCCTCACACACCACTCCATCCCCCACAAAATTTCCCCCTTCTCAGGGAAATCATGGCTCTGGAGATGGACCCTCCGGCTACCGCTTCACCCCTGCGGCTGCCCCGGGCCAGAAGGCGGGGATTGAGCCATTTGGGGATTTTCTAGAAGCAAAAGGAGCAAAGCGAAACCCCGGGGGCCCTTTCCATCCCCCAATCCCCTAGTCCATGGGCTGCAGTGATCATGCTCTAGTGCACTTCACTCTCTTCACAAGTTGGAAGCCCACGAGAAGCACAGTTAGGACGCCACATTTTAAGAAAGCAAACTTCCAGCTCTTCAAGGAGTTAGGAAATAGGACCCCGTGGGAAACTGCCCTTAGGGACAAGGGAGCAGAACAAAGGAAAAAGGGATTTTTAAGTCCTTCCTCTAGAAATCCATTAGACCCAGCTTCATAGAAACGACACCGGTCTGGATGCTGGTGGTTAAAGAGGATGGATTTTGGGGGGGGTTAAATTAGGAGAATTAATTGGGCGATCACTTCAAATGAGGTCAAATTAAAACTGGAGGCATTTTGCTGGCTGTGAGGGACTGGAGTGTGCAAGCCTCGGGCCACAAAACTCAATGGAACTTGAGTTTGTCCTGGGCAAAAAGGGGAAACCTGAGGCTTTTGCACAAGGAGGGGCCGCTCTGAACCTCACGGCTCCGGGGAAGGTCTCCCCGACTCCAAAAAGACAGAATGTTGGGGGTTGAAAGTCAAATAAAACCACCAAGAGGCACCTGGGCAAGGGCAATCCTCCAGCTGCCCTTCCCTTCTGCCCCCGCCCCACCACCCCCTCCCCCAGGGTGCTTTTCTGAACCCAAAGGAGGCATTTGGGGAAGAAAAAGGGAGGGCTGACCTTCCGCGCTCACCTCAGGGCAAGTCCCAGCACAGGGAGGTCCCGGCATCCCCGGAGGAGCCGCAGGCGCTGTGGGGCTGCGGGTGGTGACGCCCCGGCGTGGGCTTGTCTTTGGGGGTCGCACGTGGCCTCTTCTTCTGGTGGCAGACGGCCTGCAAACCAGGGACAAAATAACTTGAAATGGCTCAAAAAGGCAGAAAAATAAGATTTTTTGGCCATGGATTTCACGCGGTTTATCAGCCCAGGTAAAGTCTAAACAGCCAAAAAACCAATGGGAAAACAGGGTGCAAAGCCACAACGGGGTGCAAGAAAAACTGTATTATTTCCACTGTCCCAAGCGGAAAAGCACTTTCCTCCACAAAATCTATCAAAGGGGCTGAAAAGGTGCAATTCCCACGCACTGAAGCCACACAGCCACCCCGCTCCCCCGCCCAACAAAAATTCAAATAATAGCTATTTCCGTGAAGCAAATCCCTCTTTCCTGGCAAGGAACGTTTGAGCAGATGGATTCGTCCAGGAAACAAACCCCCCCAGCAGCTTTTTTACCTCGCCTTTGGCTTTTTCCACCTCATCCCGGACTCTCTTGACCCTTTTCTCCAGCAGGCGAGGTCAGGTGCACCCGAATCGCACTGTCTTCCTCCAGAAGTAACAAGAGTCAACACACTGGGCCACGGTTTGCCTCTGGATCTATGGGGAGAAATCCAGGGATATTAAAGACTCCCTTGTCATTACAAAGGAGGGCAATGATGTCTTCTCCCGCTGGGTTTTGAGCAGGAAGAAGGGTCCTAAGGACAGGATTCCAACGGGGGATTGAAAATAGGGCTTTCTGGGTTAAAAGCCTCCCTGCTAACCAGCTCCGCCCCACTCCAACGGCTTTACCTCCTTCTGGATGAGGCGAAAAGTCTTCTGATGGACAAAAAAAAGGCTCTTTCAAGAGCTTTTGGAGCGGGATCTCCAGAGAGAAACTCCTCCCTGGCTGCAGATGAGCTGGGACCGCCAAACCCCCCCTTTCTCATGGAAGATGCTCCCGAGAGCACCATCGGCTCTTATCTAGCCACTTTCCTCCCAAAAACGAGCCATCTCCTTCCCTCCAACGCTACGGGGCCAAGACAAGACGGGAGAGAACCCAAACGCCCTAGCAAGTAACTCTGAAAAGGGGGAATTTGCCCCTTTCCCACAAGAAAAGCCTGAAGAGAAACCTTTCTCCTGCGGCTCGGGCTTGCTTTCCACGTCACCCCAGGGCTTCCAAACCAGGGAGGCTCCTTCCTCCTCCTCTTCCAAGAGGCATCTGTCCCGCAGGGCAGGCAGCTCCGCCTGCAACTGCTCCCCGACACTGATGCGGCTGAAAGGGGGAGGAAGAGGAGGGGGAGGAAGGCACGTCGGGAATGGATACGGCGCAACAAACGCTAAAAAAGAGGGAAAACGTGGTGAGGTGGGGCAAAACCGGTCCCTATTGCCCAGCAAAACATCACTCAGCCTTCCGCCACCAACTTCCAACGCCCCTTCCCACCCCCAGCGTTACCCTTCGGCCACTGGAGGCTTTTTGGGCCCCATCGGGCAGGACAATTTGGGGGTTTCCCCAAAAAAACAATCCAACTGCTGAATGTCACTCTCCACAGCGGTAGGAAGCTGCCACAGCCACGGCCAGCGAGCGACCGCCGCCTCGGAATGTTGTGTGGAACGCGGGAGGCCGGCAACGGCCTGTGACGTCAGCAAAACCAGTGCTTTACTGGGACAGCACTGGGCCTTTGGGGGGGTTTCTGGCCCATATGGGGGACCCTCCACCCAAAAACACGCTGTGGAGAAGGGGCCGAGCGACACCCACCCCCACCCCCAGTTCCCTCCTCCCGTTTTCCCAGGGGTCGCCCTCATTCCCACGGCTCAACGTGGATTTTTGCCTCATCCTCCATCAAAAGAACCCCAAAATCCTGGAGGTTCTGCCCAAAAAATCTGACAAAACCACGCTGGGGATAAAAATCTTTCCGCCAACACCCTCCTTTAGCCTTCCTTGCCCTCCTCCTCCTCCTCACACACCACTCCATCCCCCACAAAATTTCCCCCTTCTCAGGGAAATCATGGCTCTGGAGATGGACCCTCCGGCTACCGCTTCACCCCTGCGGCTGCCCCGGGCCAGAAGGCGGGGATTGAGCCATTTGGGGATTTTCTAGAAGCAAAAGGAGCAAAGCGAAACCCCGGGGGCCCTTTCCATCCCCCAATCCCCTAGTCCATGGGCTGCAGTGATCATGCTCTAGTGCACTTCACTCTCTTCACAAGTTGGAAGCCCACGAGAAGCACAGTTAGGACGCCACATTTTAAGAAAGCAAACTTCCAGCTCTTCAAGGAGTTAGGAAATAGGACCCCGTGGGAAACTGCCCTTAGGGACAAGGGAGCAGAACAAAGGAAAAAGGGATTTTTAAGTCCTTCCTCTAGAAATCCATTAGACCCAGCTTCATAGAAACGACACCGGTCTGGATGCTGGTGGTTAAAGAGGATGGATTTTGGGGGGGGTTAAATTAGGAGAATTAATTGGGCGATCACTTCAAATGAGGTCAAATTAAAACTGGAGGCATTTTGCTGGCTGTGAGGGACTGGAGTGTGCAAGCCTCGGGCCACAAAACTCAATGGAACTTGAGTTTGTCCTGGGCAAAAAGGGGAAACCTGAGGCTTTTGCACAAGGAGGGGCCGCTCTGAACCTCACGGCTCCGGGGAAGGTCTCCCCGACTCCAAAAAGACAGAATGTTGGGGGTTGAAAGTCAAATAAAACCACCAAGAGGCACCTGGGCAAGGGCAATCCTCCAGCTGCCCTTCCCTTCTGCCCCCGCCCCACCACCCCCTCCCCCAGGGTGCTTTTCTGAACCCAAAGGAGGCATTTGGGGAAGAAAAAGGGAGGGCTGACCTTCCGCGCTCACCTCAGGGCAAGTCCCAGCACAGGGAGGTCCCGGCATCCCCGGAGGAGCCGCAGGCGCTGTGGGGCTGCGGGTGGTGACGCCCCGGCGTGGGCTTGTCTTTGGGGGTCGCACGTGGCCTCTTCTTCTGGTGGCAGACGGCCTGCAAACCAGGGACAAAATAACTTGAAATGGCTCAAAAAGGCAGAAAAATAAGATTTTTTGGCCATGGATTTCACGCGGTTTATCAGCCCAGGTAAAGTCTAAACAGCCAAAAAACCAATGGGAAAACAGGGTGCAAAGCCACAACGGGGTGCAAGAAAAACTGTATTATTTCCACTGTCCCAAGCGGAAAAGCACTTTCCTCCACAAAATCTATCAAAGGGGCTGAAAAGGTGCAATTCCCACGCACTGAAGCCACACAGCCACCCCGCTCCCCCGCCCAACAAAAATTCAAATAATAGCTATTTCCGTGAAGCAAATCCCTCTTTCCTGGCAAGGAACGTTTGAGCAGATGGATTCGTCCAGGAAACAAACCCCCCCAGCAGCTTTTTTACCTCGCCTTTGGCTTTTTCCACCTCATCCCGGACTCTCTTGACCCTTTTCTCCAGCAGGCGAGGTCAGGTGCACCCAAATCGCACTGTCTTCCTCCAGAAGTAACAAGAGTCAACACACTGGGCCACGGTTTGCCTCTGGATCTATGGGGAGAAATCCAGGGATATTAAAGACTCCCTTGTCATTACAAAGGAGGGCAATGATGTCTTCTCCCGCTGGGTTTTGAGCAGGAAGAAGGGTCCTAAGGACAGGATTCCAACGGGGGATTGAAAATAGGGCTTTCTGGGTTAAAAGCCTCCCCGCTAACCAGCTCCGCCCCACTCCAACGGCTTTACCTCCTTCTGGATGAGGCGAAAAGTCTTCTGATGGACAAAAAAAAGGCTCTTTCAAGAGCTTTTGGAGCGGGATCTCCAGAGAGAAACTCCTCCCTGGCTGCAGATGAGCTGGGACCGCCAAACCCCCCCTTTCTCATGGAAGATGCTCCCGAGAGCACCATCGGCTCTTATCTAGCCACTTTCCTCCCAAAAACGAGCCATCTCCTTCCCTCCAACGCTACGGGGCCAAGACAAGACGGGAGAGAACCCAAACGCCCTAGCAAGTAACTCTGAAAAGGGGGAATTTGCCCCTTTCCCACAAGAAAAGCCTGAAGAGAAACCTTTCTCCTGCGGCTCGGGCTTGCTTTCCACGTCACCCCAGGGCTTCCAAACCAGGGAGGCTCCTTCCTCCTCCTCTTCCAAGAGGCATCTGTCCCGCAGGGCAGGCAGCTCCGCCTGCAACTGCTCCCCGACACTGATGCGGCTGAAAGGGGGAGGAAGAGGAGGGGGAGGAAGGCACGTCGGGAATGGATACGGCGCAACAAACGCTAAAAAAGAGGGAAAACGTGGTGAGGTGGGGCAAAACCGGTCCCTATTGCCCAGCAAAACATCACTCAGCCTTCCGCCACCAACTTCCAACGCCCCTTCCCACCCCCAGCGTTACCCTTCGGCCACTGGAGGCTTTTTGGGCCCCATCGGGCAGGACAATTTGGGGGTTTCCCCAAAAAAACAATCCAACTGCTGAATGTCACTCTCCACAGCGGTAGGAAGCTGCCACAGCCACGGCCAGCGAGCGACCGCCGCCTCGGAATGTTGTGTGGAACGCGGGAGGCCGGCAACGGCCTGTGACGTCAGCAAAACCAGTGCTTTACTGGGACAGCACTGGGCCTTTGGGGGGGTTTCTGGCCCATATGGGGGACCCTCCACCCAAAAACACGCTGTGGAGAAGGGGCCGAGCGACACCCACCCCCACCCCCAGTTCCCTCCTCCCGTTTTCCCAGGGGTCGCCCTCATTCCCACGGCTCAACGTGGATTTTTGCCTCATCCTCCATCAAAAGAACCCCAAAATCCTGGAGGTTCTGCCCAAAAAATCTGACAAAACCACGCTGGGGATAAAAATCTTTCCGCCAAGACCCTCCTTTAGCCTTCCTTGCCCTCCTCCTCCTCCTCACACACCACTCCATCCCCCACAAAATTTCCCCCTTCTCAGGGAAATCATGGCTCTGGAGATGGACCCTCCGGCTACCGCTTCACCCCTGCGGCTGCCCCGGGCCAGAAGGCGGGGATTGAGCCATTTGGGGATTTTCTAGAAGCAAAAGGAGCAAAGCGAAACCCCGGGGGCCCTTTCCATCCCCCAATCCCCTAGTCCATGGGCTGCAGTGATCATGCTCTAGTGCACTTCACTCTCTTCACAAGTTGGAAGCCCACGAGAAGCACAGTTAGGACGCCACATTTTAAGAAAGCAAACTTCCAGCTCTTCAAGGAGTTAGGAAATAGGACCCCGTGGGAAACTGCCCTTAGGGACAAGGGAGCAGAACAAAGGAAAAAGGGATTTTTAAGTCCTTCCTCTAGAAATCCATTAGACCCAGCTTCATAGAAACGACACCGGTCTGGATGCTGGTGGTTAAAGAGGATGGATTTTGGGGGGGGTTAAATTAGGAGAATTAATTGGGCGATCACTTCAAATGAGGTCAAATTAAAACTGGAGGCATTTTGCTGGCTGTGAGGGACTGGAGTGTGCAAGCCTCGGGCCACAAAACTCAATGGAACTTGAGTTTGTCCTGGGCAAAAAGGGGAAACCTGAGGCTTTTGCACAAGGAGGGGCCGCTCTGAACCTCACGGCTCCGGGGAAGGTCTCCCCGACTCCAAAAAGACAGAATGTTGGGGGTTGAAAGTCAAATAAAACCACCAAGAGGCACCTGGGCAAGGGCAATCCTCCAGCTGCCCTTCCCTTCTGCCCCCGCCCCACCACCCCCTCCCCCAGGGTGCTTTTCTGAACCCAAAGGAGGCATTTGGGGAAGAAAAAGGGAGGGCTGACCTTCCGCGCTCACCTCAGGGCAAGTCCCAGCACAGGGAGGTCCCGGCATCCCCGGAGGAGCCGCAGGCGCTGTGGGGCTGCGGGTGGTGACGCCCCGGCGTGGGCTTGTCTTTGGGGGTCGCACGTGGCCTCTTCTTCTGGTGGCAGACGGCCTGCAAACCAGGGACAAAATAACTTGAAATGGCTCAAAAAGGCAGAAAAATAAGATTTTTTGGCCATGGATTTCACGCGGTTTATCAGCCCAGGTAAAGTCTAAACAGCCAAAAAACCAATGGGAAAACAGGGTGCAAAGCCACAACGGGGTGCAAGAAAAACTGTATTATTTCCACTGTCCCAAGCGGAAAAGCACTTTCCTCCACAAAATCTATCAAAGGGGCTGAAAAGGTGCAATTCCCACGCACTGAAGCCACACAGCCACCCCGCTCCCCCGCCCAACAAAAATTCAAATAATAGCTATTTCCGTGAAGCAAATCCCTCTTTCCTGGCAAGGAACGTTTGAGCAGATGGATTCGTCCAGGAAACAAACCCCCCCAGCAGCTTTTTTACCTCGCCTTTGGCTTTTTCCACCTCATCCCGGACTCTCTTGACCCTTTTCTCCAGCAGGCGAGGTCAGGTGCACCCAAATCGCACTTTCTTCCTCCAGAAGGAACAAGAGTCAACACACTGGGCCACGGTTTGCCTCTGGATCTATGGGGAGAAATCCAGGGATATTAAAGACTCCCTTGTCATTACAAAGGAGGGCAATGATGTCTTCTCCCGCTGGGTTTTGAGCAGGAAGAAGGGTCCTAAGGACAGGATTCCAACGGGGGATTGAAAATAGGGCTTTCTGGGTTAAAAGCCTCCCCGCTAACCAGCTCCGCCCCACTCCAACGGCTTTACCTCCTTCTGGATGAGGCGAAAAGTCTTCTGATGGACAAAAAAAAGGCTCTTTCAAGAGCTTTTGGAGCGGGATCTCCAGAGAGAAACTCCTCCCTGGCTGCAGATGAGCTGGGACCGCCAAACCCCCCCTTTCTCATGGAAGATGCTCCCGAGAGCACCATCGGCTCTTATCTAGCCACTTTCCTCCCAAAAACGAGCCATCTCCTTCCCTCCAACGCTACGGGGCCAAGACAAGACGGGAGAGAACCCAAACGCCCTAGCAAGTAACTCTGAAAAGGGGGAATTTGCCCCTTTCCCACAAGAAAAGCCTGAAGAGAAACCTTTCTCCTGCGGCTCGGGCTTGCTTTCCACGTCACCCCAGGGCTTCCAAACCAGGGAGGCTCCTTCCTCCTCCTCTTCCAAGAGGCATCTGTCCCGCAGGGCAGGCAGCTCCGCCTGCAACTGCTCCCCGACACTGATGCGGCTGAAAGGGGGAGGAAGAGGAGGGGGAGGAAGGCACGTCGGGAATGGATACGGCGCAACAAACGCTAAAAAAGAGGGAAAACGTGGTGAGGTGGGGCAAAACCGGTCCCTATTGCCCAGCAAAACATCACTCAGCCTTCCGCCACCAACTTCCAACGCCCCTTCCCACCCCCAGCGTTACCCTTCGGCCACTGGAGGCTTTTTGGGCCCCATCGGGCAGGACAATTTGGGGGTTTCCCCAAAAAAACAATCCAACTGCTGAATGTCACTCTCCACAGCGGTAGGAAGCTGCCACAGCCACGGCCAGCGAGCGACCGCCGCCTCGGAATGTTGTGTGGAACGCGGGAGGCCGGCAACGGCCTGTGACGTCAGCAAAACCAGTGCTTTACTGGGACAGCACTGGGCCTTTGGGGGGGTTTCTGGCCCATATGGGGGACCCTCCACCCAAAAACACGCTGTGGAGAAGGGGCCGAGCGACACCCACCCCCACCCCCAGTTCCCTCCTCCCGTTTTCCCAGGGGTCGCCCTCATTCCCACGGCTCAACGTGGATTTTTGCCTCATCCTCCATCAAAAGAACCCCAAAATCCTGGAGGTTCTGCCCAAAAAATCTGACAAAACCACGCTGGGGATAAAAATCTTTCCGCCAACACCCTCCTTTAGCCTTCCTTGCCCTCCTCCTCCTCCTCACACACCACTCCATCCCCCACAAAATTTCCCCCTTCTCAGGGAAATCATGGCTCTGGAGATGGACCCTCCGGCTACCGCTTCACCCCTGCGGCTGCCCCGGGCCAGAAGGCGGGGATTGAGCCATTTGGGGATTTTCTAGAAGCAAAAGGAGCAAAGCGAAACCCCGGGGGCCCTTTCCATCCCCCAATCCCCTAGTCCATGGGCTGCAGTGATCATGCTCTAGTGCACTTCACTCTCTTCACAAGTTGGAAGCCCACGAGAAGCACAGTTAGGACGCCACATTTTAAGAAAGCAAACTTCCAGCTCTTCAAGGAGTTAGGAAATAGGACCCCGTGGGAAACTGCCCTTAGGGACAAGGGAGCAGAACAAAGGAAAAAGGGATTTTTAAGTCCTTCCTCTAGAAATCCATTAGACCCAGCTTCATAGAAACGACACCGGTCTGGATGCTGGTGGTTAAAGAGGATGGATTTTGGGGGGGGTTAAATTAGGAGAATTAATTGGGCGATCACTTCAAATGAGGTCAAATTAAAACTGGAGGCATTTTGCTGGCTGTGAGGGACTGGAGTGTGCAAGCCTCGGGCCACAAAACTCAATGGAACTTGAGTTTGTCCTGGGCAAAAAGGGGAAACCTGAGGCTTTTGCACAAGGAGGGGCCGCTCTGAACCTCACGGCTCCGGGGAAGGTCTCCCCGACTCCAAAAAGACAGAATGTTGGGGGTTGAAAGTCAAATAAAACCACCAAGAGGCACCTGGGCAAGGGCAATCCTCCAGCTGCCCTTCCCTTCTGCCCCCGCCCCACCACCCCCTCCCCCAGGGTGCTTTTCTGAACCCAAAGGAGGCATTTGGGGAAGAAAAAGGGAGGGCTGACCTTCCGCGCTCACCTCAGGGCAAGTCCCAGCACAGGGAGGTCCCGGCATCCCCGGAGGAGCCGCAGGCGCTGTGGGGCTGCGGGTGGTGACGCCCCGGCGTGGGCTTGTCTTTGGGGGTCGCACGTGGCCTCTTCTTCTGGTGGCAGACGGCCTGCAAACCAGGGACAAAATAACTTGAAATGGCTCAAAAAGGCAGAAAAATAAGATTTTTTGGCCATGGATTTCACGCGGTTTATCAGCCCAGGTAAAGTCTAAACAGCCAAAAAACCAATGGGAAAACAGGGTGCAAAGCCACAACGGGGTGCAAGAAAAACTGTATTATTTCCACTGTCCCAAGCGGAAAAGCACTTTCCTCCACAAAATCTATCAAAGGGGCTGAAAAGGTGCAATTCCCACGCACTGAAGCCACACAGCCACCCCGCTCCCCCGCCCAACAAAAATTCAAATAATAGCTATTTCCGTGAAGCAAATCCCTCTTTCCTGGCAAGGAACGTTTGAGCAGATGGATTCGTCCAGGAAACAAACCCCCCCAGCAGATTTTTTACCTCGCCTTTGGCTTTTTCCACCTCATCCCGGACTCTCTTGACCCTTTTCTCCAGCAGGCGAGGTCAGGTGCACCCAAATCGCACTGTCTTCCTCCAGAAGTAACAAGAGTCAACACACTGGGCCACGGTTTGCCTCTGGATCTATGGGGAGAAATCCAGGGATATTAAAGACTCCCTTGTCATTACAAAGGAGGGCAATGATGTCTTCTCCCGCTGGGTTTTGAGCAGGAAGAAGGGTCCTAAGGACAGGATTCCAACGGGGGATTGAAAATAGGGCTTTCTGGGTTAAAAGCCTCCCCGCTAACCAGCTCCGCCCCACTCCAACGGCTTTACCTCCTTCTGGATGAGGCGAAAAGTCTTCTGATGGACAAAAAAAAGGCTCTTTCAAGAGCTTTTGGAGCGGGATCTCCAGAGAGAAACTCCTCCCTGGCTGCAGATGAGCTGGGACCGCCAAACCCCCCCTTTCTCATGGAAGATGCTCCCGAGAGCACCATCGGCTCTTATCTAGCCACTTTCCTCCCAAAAACGAGCCATCTCCTTCCCTCCAACGCTACGGGGCCAAGACAAGACGGGAGAGAACCCAAACGCCCTAGCAAGTAACTCTGAAAAGGGGGAATTTGCCCCTTTCCCACAAGAAAAGCCTGAAGAGAAACCTTTCTCCTGCGGCTCGGGCTTGCTTTCCACGTCACCCCAGGGCTTCCAAACCAGGGAGGCTCCTTCCTCCTCCTCTTCCAAGAGGCATCTGTCCCGCAGGGCAGGCAGCTCCGCCTGCAACTGCTCCCCGACACTGATGCGGCTGAAAGGGGGAGGAAGAGGAGGGGGAGGAAGGCACGTCGGGAATGGATACGGCGCAACAAACGCTAAAAAAGAGGGAAAACGTGGTGAGGTGGGGCAAAACCGGTCCCTATTGCCCAGCAAAACATCACTCAGTCTTCCGCCACCAACTTCCAACGCCCCTTCCCACCCCCAGCGTTACCCTTCGGCCACTGGAGGCTTTTTGGGCCCCATCGGGCAGGACAATTTGGGGGTTTCCCCAAAAAAACAATCCAACTGCTGAATGTCACTCTCCACAGCGGTAGGAAGCTGCCACAGCCACGGCCAGCGAGCGACCGCCGCCTCGGAATGTTGTGTGGAACGCGGGAGGCCGGCAACGGCCTGTGACGTCAGCAAAACCAGTGCTTTACTGGGACAGCACTGGGCCTTTGGGGGGGTTTCTGGCCCATATGGGGGACCCTCCACCCAAAAACACGCTGTGGAGAAGGGGCCGAGCGACACCCACCCCCACCCCCAGTTCCCTCCTCCCGTTTTCCCAGGGGTCGCCCTCATTCCCACGGCTCAACGTGGATTTTTGCCTCATCCTCCATCAAAAGAACCCCAAAATCCTGGAGGTTCTGCCCAAAAAATCTGACAAAACCACGCTGGGGATAAAAATCTTTCCGCCAAGACCCTCCTTTAGCCTTCCTTGCCCTCCTCCTCCTCCTCACACACCACTCCATCCCCCACAAAATTTCCCCCTTCTCAGGGAAATCATGGCTCTGGAGATGGACCCTCCGGCTACCGCTTCACCCCTGCGGCTGCCCCGGGCCAGAAGGCGGGGATTGAGCCATTTGGGGATTTTCTAGAAGCAAAAGGAGCAAAGCGAAACCCCGGGGGCCCTTTCCATCCCCCAATCCCCTAGTCCATGGGCTGCAGTGATCATGCTCTAGTGCACTTCACTCTCTTCACAAGTTGGAAGCCCACGAGAAGCACAGTTAGGACGCCACATTTTAAGAAAGCAAACTTCCAGCTCTTCAAGGAGTTAGGAAATAGGACCCCGTGGGAAACTGCCCTTAGGGACAAGGGAGCAGAACAAAGGAAAAAGGGATTTTTAAGTCCTTCCTCTAGAAATCCATTAGACCCAGCTTCATAGAAACGACACCGGTCTGGATGCTGGTGGTTAAAGAGGATGGATTTTGGGGGGGGTTAAATTAGGAGAATTAATTGGGCGATCACTTCAAATGAGGTCAAATTAAAACTGGAGGCATTTTGCTGGCTGTGAGGGACTGGAGTGTGCAAGCCTCGGGCCACAAAACTCAATGGAACTTGAGTTTGTCCTGGGCAAAAAGGGGAAACCTGAGGCTTTTGCACAAGGAGGGGCCGCTCTGAACCTCACGGCTCCGGGGAAGGTCTCCCCGACTCCAAAAAGACAGAATGTTGGGGGTTGAAAGTCAAATAAAACCACCAAGAGGCACCTGGGCAAGGGCAATCCTCCAGCTGCCCTTCCCTTCTGCCCCCGCCCCACCACCCCCTCCCCCAGGGTGCTTTTCTGAACCCAAAGGAGGCATTTGGGGAAGAAAAAGGGAGGGCTGACCTTCCGCGCTCACCTCAGGGCAAGTCCCAGCACAGGGAGGTCCCGGCATCCCCGGAGGAGCCGCAGGCGCTGTGGGGCTGCGGGTGGTGACGCCCCGGCGGGGGCTTGTCTTTGGGGGTCGCACGTGGCCTCTTCTTCTGGTGGCAGACGGCCTGCAAACCAGGGACAAAATAACTTGAAATGGCTCAAAAAGGCAGAAAAATAAGATTTTTTGGCCATGGATTTCACGCGGTTTATCAGCCCAGGTAAAGTCTAAACAGCCAAAAAACCAATGGGAAAACAGGGTGCAAAGCCACAACGGGGTGCAAGAAAAACTGTATTATTTCCACTGTCCCAAGCGGAAAAGCACTTTCCTCCACAAAATCTATCAAAGGGGCTGAAAAGGTGCAATTCCCACGCACTGAAGCCACACAGCCACCCCGCTCCCCCGCCCAACAAAAATTCAAATAATAGCTATTTCCGTGAAGCAAATCCCTCTTTCCTGGCAAGGAACGTTTGAGCAGATGGATTCGTCCAGGAAACAAACCCCCCCAGCAGCTTTTTTACCTCGCCTTTGGCTTTTTCCACCTCATCCCGGACTCTCTTGACCCTTTTCTCCAGCAGGCGAGGTCAGGTGCACCCGAATCGCACTGTCTTCCTCCAGAAGTAACAAGAGTCAACACACTGGGCCACGGTTTGCCTCTGGATCTATGGGGAGAAATCCAGGGATATTAAAGACTCCCTTGTCATTACAAAGGAGGGCAATGATGTCTTCTCCCGCTGGGTTTTGAGCAGGAAGAAGGGTCCTAAGGACAGGATTCCAACGGGGGATTGAAAATAGGGCTTTCTGGGTTAAAAGCCTCCCTGCTAACCAGCTCCGCCCCACTCCAACGGCTTTACCTCCTTCTGGATGAGGCGAAAAGTCTTCTGATGGACAAAAAAAAGGCTCTTTCAAGAGCTTTTGGAGCGGGATCTCCAGAGAGAAACTCCTCCCTGGCTGCAGATGAGCTGGGACCGCCAAACCCCCCCTTTCTCATGGAAGATGCTCCCGAGAGCACCATCGGCTCTTATCTAGCCACTTTCCTCCCAAAAACGAGCCATCTCCTTCCCTCCAACGCTACGGGGCCAAGACAAGACGGGAGAGAACCCAAACGCCCTAGCAAGTAACTCTGAAAAGGGGGAATTTGCCCCTTTCCCACAAGAAAAGCCTGAAGAGAAACCTTTCTCCTGCGGCTCGGGCTTGCTTTCCACGTCACCCCAGGGCTTCCAAACCAGGGAGGCTCCTTCCTCCTCCTCTTCCAAGAGGCATCTGTCCCGCAGGGCAGGCAGCTCCGCCTGCAACTGCTCCCCGACACTGATGCGGCTGAAAGGGGGAGGAAGAGGAGGGGGAGGAAGGCACGTCGGGAATGGATACGGCGCAACAAACGCTAAAAAAGAGGGAAAACGTGGTGAGGTGGGGCAAAACCGGTCCCTATTTCCCAGCAAAACATCACTCAGCCTTCCGCCACCAACTTCCACCGCCCCTTCCCACCCCCAGCGTTACCCTTCGGCCACTGGAGGCTTTTTGGGCCCCATCGGGCAGGACAATTTGGGGGTTTCCCCAAAAAAACAATCCAACTGCTGAATGTCACTCTCCACAGCGGTAGGAAGCTGCCACAGCCACGGCCAGCGAGCGACCGCCGCCTCGGAATGTTGTGTGGAACGCGGGAGGCCGGCAACGGCCTGTGACGTCAGCAAAACCAGTGCTTTACTGGGACAGCACTGGGCCTTTGGGGGGGTTTCTGGCCCATATGGGGGACCCTCCACCCAAAAACACGCTGTGGAGAAGGGGCCGAGCGACACCCACCCCCACCCCCAGTTCCCTCCTCCCGTTTTCCCAGGGGTCGCCCTCATTCCCACGGCTCAACGTGGATTTTTGCCTCATCCTCCATCAAAAGAACCCCAAAATCCTGGAGGTTCTGCCCAAAAAATCTGACAAAACCACGCTGGGGATAAAAATCTTTCCGCCAAGACCCTCCTTTAGCCTTCCTTGCCCTCCTCCTCCTCCTCACACACCACTCCATCCCCCACAAAATTTCCCCCTTCTCAGGGAAATCATGGCTCTGGAGATGGACCCTCCGGCTACCACTTCACCCCTGCGGCTGCCCCGGGCCAGAAGGCGGGGATTGAGCCATTTGGGGATTTTCTAGAAGCAAAAGGAGCAAAGCGAAACCCCGGGGGCCCTTTCCATCCCCCAATCCCCTAGTCCATGGGCTGCAGCCATCATGCTCTAGTGCACTTCACTCTCTTCACAAGTCGGAAGCCCACGAGAAGCACAGTTAGGACGCCACATTTTAAGAAAGCAAACTTCCAGCTCTTCAAGGAGTTAGGAAATAGGACCCCGTGGGAAACTGCCCTTAGGGACAAGGGAGCAGAACAAAGGAAAAAGGGATTTGTAAGTCCTTCCTCTAGAAATCCATTAGACCCAGCTTCATAGAAACGACACCGGTCTGGATGCTGGTGGTTAAAGAGGATGGATTTTGGGGGGGGTTAAATTAGGAGAATTAATTGGGCGATCACTTCAAATGAGGTCAAATTAAAACTGGAGGCATTTTGCTGGCTGTGAGGGACTGGAGTGTGCAAGCCTCGGGCCACAAAACTCAATGGAACTTGAGTTTGTCCTGGGCAAAAAGGGGAAACCTGAGGCTTTTGCACAAGGAGGGGCCGCTCTGAACCTCACGGCTCCGGGGAAGGTCTCCCCGACTCCAAAAAGACAGAATGTTGGGGGTTGAAAGTCAAATAAAACCACCAAGAGGCACCTGGGCAAGGGCAATCCTCCAGCTGCCCTTCCCTTCTGCCCCCGCCCCACCACCCCCTCCCCCAGGGTGCTTTTCTGAACCCAAAGGAGGTATTTGGGGAAGAAAAAGGGAGGGCTGACCTTCCGCGCTCACCTCAGGGCAAGTCCCAGCACAGGGAGGTCCCGGCATCCCCGGAGGAGCCGCAGGCGCTGTGGGGCTGCGGGTGGTGACGCCCCGGCGGGGGCTTGTCTTTGGGGGTCGCACGTGGCCTCTTCTTCTGGTGGCAGACGGCCTGCAAACCAGGGACAAAATAACTTGAAATGGCTCAAAAAGGCAGAAAAATAAGATTTTTTGGCCATGGATTTCATGCGGTTTATCAGCCCAGGTAAAGTCTAAACAGCCAAAAAACCAATGGGAAAACAGGGTGCAAAGCCACAACGGGGTGCAAGAAAAACTGTATTATTTCCACTGTCCCAAGCGGAAAAGCACTTTCCTCCACAAAATCTATCAAAGGGGCTGAAAAGGTGCAATTCCCACGCACTGAAGCCACACAGCCACCCCGCTCCCCCGCCCAACAAAAATTCAAATAATAGCTATTTCCGTGAAGCAAAACCCTCTTTCCTGGCAAGGAACGTTTGAGCAGATGGATTCGTCGAGGAAACAAACCCCCCCAGCAGCTTTTTTACCTCGCCTTTGGCTTTTTCCACCTCATCCCGGACTCTCTTGACCCTTTTCTCCAGCAGGCGAGGTCAGGTGCACCCAAATCGCACTTTCTTCCTCCAGAAGGAACAAGAGTCAACACACTGGGCCACGGTTTGCCTCTGGATCTATGGGGAGAAATCCAGGGATATTAAAGACTCCCTTGTCATTACAAAGGAGGGCAATGATGTCTTCTCCCGCTGGGTTTTGAGCAGGAAGAAGGGTCCTAAGGACAGGATTCCAACGGGGGATTGAAAATAGGGCTTTCTGGGTTAAAAGCCTCCCCGCTAACCAGCTCCGCCCCACTCCAACGGCTTTACCTCCTTCTGGATGAGGCGAAAAGTCTTCTGATGGACAAAAAAAAGGCTCTTTCAAGAGCTTTTGGAGCGGGATCTCCAGAGAGAAACTCCTCCCTGGCTGCAGATGAGCTGGGACCGCCAAACCCCCCCTTTCTCATGGAAGATGCTCCCGAGAGCACCATCGGCTCTTATCTAGCCACTTTCCTCCCAAAAACGAGCCATCTCCTTCCCTCCAACGCTACGGGGCCAAGACAAGACGGGAGAGAACCCAAACGCCCTAGCAAGTAACTCTGAAAAGGGGGAATTTGCCCCTTTCCCACAAGAAAAGCCTGAAGAGAAACCTTTCTCCTGCGGCTCGGGCTTGCTTTCCACGTCACCCCAGGGCTTCCAAACCAGGGAGGCTCCTTCCTCCTCCTCTTCCAAGAGGGATCTGTCCCGCAGGGCAGGCAGCTCCGCCTGCAACTGCTCCCCGACACTGATGCGGCTGAAAGGGGGAGGAAGAGGAGGGGGAGGAAGGCACGTCGGGAATGGATACGGCGCAACAAACGCTAAAAAAGAGGGAAAACGTGGTGAGGTGGGGCAAAACCGGTCCCTATTGCCCAGCAAAACATCACTCAGCCTTCCGCCACCAACTTCCAACGCCCCTTCCCACCCCCAGCGTTACCCTTCGGCCACTGGAGGCTTTTTGGGCCCCATCGGGCAGGACAATTTGGGGGTTTCCCCAAAAAAACAATCCAACTGCTGAATGTCACTCTCCACAGCGGTAGGAAGCTGCCACAGCCACGGCCAGCGAGCGACCGCCGCCTCGGAATGTTGTGTGGAACGCGGGAGGCCGGCAACGGCCTGTGACGTCAGCAAAACCAGTGCTTTACTGGGACAGCACTGGGCCTTTGGGGGGGTTTCTGGCCCATATGGGGGACCCTCCACCCAAAAACACGCTGTGGAGAAGGGGCCGAGCGACACCCACCCCCACCCCCAGTTCCCTCCTCCCGTTTTCCCAGGGGTCGCCCTCATTCCCACGGCTCAACGTGGATTTTTGCCTCATCCTCCATCAAAAGAACCCCAAAATCCTGGAGGTTCTGCCCAAAAAATCTGACAAAACCACGCTGGGGATAAAAATCTTTCCGCCAAGACCCTCCTTTAGCCTTCCTTGCCCTCCTCCTCCTCCTCACACACCACTCCATCCCCCACAAAATTTCCCCCTTCTCAGGGAAATCATGGCTCTGGAGATGGACCCTCCGGCTACCGCTTCACCCCTGCGGCTGCCCCGGGCCAGAAGGCGGGGATTGAGCCATTTGGGGATTTTCTAGAAGCAAAAGGAGCAAAGCGAAACCCCGGGGGCCCTTTCCATCCCCCAATCCCCTAGTCCATGGGCTGCAGTGATCATGCTCTAGTGCACTTCACTCTCTTCACAAGTTGGAAGCCCACGAGAAGCACAGTTAGGACGCCACATTTTAAGAAAGCAAACTTCCAGCTCTTCAAGGAGTTAGGAAATAGGACCCCGTGGGAAACTGCCCTTAGGGACAAGGGAGCAGAACAAAGGAAAAAGGGATTTTTAAGTCCTTCCTCTAGAAATCCATTAGACCCAGCTTCATAGAAACGACACCGGTCTGGATGCTGGTGGTTAAAGAGGATGGATTTTGGGGGGGGTTAAATTAGGAGAATTAATTGGGCGATCACTTCAAATGAGGTCAAATTAAAACTGGAGGCATTTTGCTGGCTGTGAGGGACTGGAGTGTGCAAGCCTCGGGCCACAAAACTCAATGGAACTTGAGTTTGTCCTGGGCAAAAAGGGGAAACCTGAGGCTTTTGCACAAGGAGGGGCCGCTCTGAACCTCACGGCTCCGGGGAAGGTCTCCCCGACTCCAAAAAGACAGAATGTTGGGGGTTGAAAGTCAAATAAAACCACCAAGAGGCACCTGGGCAAGGGCAATCCTCCAGCTGCCCTTCCCTTCTGCCCCCGCCCCACCACCCCCTCCCCCAGGGTGCTTTTCTGAACCCAAAGGAGGCATTTGGGGAAGAAAAAGGGAGGGCTGACCTTCCGCGCTCACCTCAGGGCAAGTCCCAGCACAGGGAGGTCCCGGCATCCCCGGAGGAGCCGCAGGCGCTGTGGGGCTGCGGGTGGTGACGCCCCGGCGGGGGCTTGTCTTTGGGGGTCGCACGTGGCCTCTTCTTCTGGTGGCAGACGGCCTGCAAACCAGGGACAAAATAACTTGAAATGGCTCAAAAAGGCAGAAAAATAAGATTTTTTGGCCATGGATTTCACGCGGTTTATCAGCCCAGGTAAAGTCTAAACAGCCAAAAAACCAATGGGAAAACAGGGTGCAAAGCCACAACGGGGTGCAAGAAAAACTGTATTATTTCCACTGTCCCAAGCGGAAAAGCACTTTCCTCCACAAAATCTATCAAAGGGGCTGAAAAGGTGCAATTCCCACGCACTGAAGCCACACAGCCACCCCCTTCCCCCGCCCAACAAAAATTCAAATAATAGCTATTTCCGTGAAGCAAAACCCTCTTTCCTGGCAAGGAACGTTTGAGCAGATGGATTCGTCGAGGAAACAAACCCCCCCAGCAGCTTTTTTACCTCGCCTTTGGCTTTTTCCACCTCATCCCGGACTCTCTTGACCCTTTTCTCCAGCAGGCGAGGTCAGGTGCACCCAAATCGCACTTTCTTCCTCCAGAAGGAACAAGAGTCAACACACTGGGCCACGGTTTGCCTCTGGATCTATGGGGAGAAATCCAGGGATATTAAAGACTCCCTTGTCATTACAAAGGAGGGCAATGATGTCTTCTCCCGCTGGGTTTTGAGCAGGAAGAAGGGTCCTAAGGACAGGATTCCAACGGGGGATTGAAAATAGGGCTTTCTGGGTTAAAAGCCTCCCCGCTAACCAGCTCCGCCCCACTCCAACGGCTTTACCTCCTTCTGGATGCGGCCAAAAGTCTTCTGATGGACAAAAAAAAGGCTCTTTCAAGAGCTTTTGGAGCGGGATCTCCAGAGAGAAACTCCTCCCTGGCTGCAGATGAGCTGGGACCGCCAAACCCCCCCTTTCTCATGGAAGATGCTCCCGAGAGCACCATCGGCTCTTATCTAGCCACTTTCCTCCCAAAAACGAGCCATCTCCTTCCCTCCAACGCTACGGGGCCAAGACAAGACGGGAGAGAACCCAAACGCCCTAGCAAGTAACTCTGAAAAGGGGGAATTTGCCCCTTTCCCACAAGAAAAGCCTGAAGAGAAACCTTTCTCCTGCGGCTCGGGCTTGCTTTCCACGTCACCCCAGGGCTTCCAAACCAGGGAGGCTCCTTCCTCCTCCTCTTCCAAGAGGGATCTGTCCCGCAGGGCAGGCAGCTCCGCCTGCAACTGCTCCCCGACACTGATGCGGCTGAAAGGGGGAGGAAGAGGAGGGGGAGGAAGGCACGTCGGGAATGGATACGGCGCAACAAACGCTAAAAAAGAGGGAAAACGTGGTGAGGTGGGGCAAAACCGGTCCCTATTGCCCAGCAAAACATCACTCAGCCTTCCGCCACCAACTTCCAACGCCCCTTCCCACCCCCAGCGTTACCCTTCGGCCACTGGAGGCTTTTTGGGCCCCATCGGGCAGGACAATTTGGGGGTTTCCCCAAAAAAACAATCCAACTGCTGAATGTCACTCTCCACAGCGGTAGGAAGCTGCCACAGCCACGGCCAGCGAGCGACCGCCGCCTCGGAATGTTGTGTGGAACGCGGGAGGCCGGCAACGGCCTGTGACGTCAGCAAAACCAGTGCTTTACTGGGACAGCACTGGGCCTTTGGGGGGGTTTCTGGCCCATATGGGGGACCCTCTACCCAAAAACACGCTGTGGAGAAGGGGCCGAGCGACACCCACCCCCACCCCCAGTTCCCTCCTCCCGTTTTCCCAGGGGTCGCCCTCATTCCCACGGCTCAACGTGGATTTTTGCCTCATCCTCCATCAAAAGAACCCCAAAATCCTGGAGGTTCTGCCCAAAAAATCTGACAAAACCACGCTGGGGATAAAAATCTTTCCGCCAAGACCCTCCTTTAGCCTTCCTTGCCCTCCTCCTCCTCCTCACACACCACTCCATCCCCCACAAAATTTCCCCCTTCTCAGGGAAATCATGGCTCTGGAGATGGACCCTCCGGCTACCACTTCACCCCTGCGGCTGCCCCGGGCCAGAAGGTGGGGATTGAGCCATTTGGGGATTTTCTAGAAGCAAAAGGAGCAAAGCGAAACCCCGGGAGCCCTTTCCATCCCCCAATCCCCTAGTCCATGGGCTGCAGTCATCATGCTCTAGTGCAGTTCACTCTCTTCACAAGTTGGAAGCCCACGAGAAGCACAGTTAGGACGCCACATTTTAAGAAAGCAAACTTCCAGCTCTTCAAGGAGTTAGGAAATAGGACCCCGTGGGAAACTGCCCTTAGGGACAAGGGAGCAGAACAAAGGAAAAAGGGATTTGTAAGTCCTTCCTCTAGAAATCCATTAGACCCAGCTTCATAGAAACGACACCGGTCTGGATGCTGGTGGTTAAAGAGGATGGATTTTGGCGGGGGTTAAATTAGGAGAATTAATTGGGCGATCACTTCAAATGAGGTCAAATTAAAACTGGAGGCATTTTGCTGGCTGTGAGGGACTGGAGTGGGCAAGCCTCGGGCCACAAAACTCAATGGAACTTGAGTTTGTCCTGGGCAAAAAGGGGAAACCTGAGGCTTTTGCACAAGGAGGGGCCGCTCTGAACCTCACGGCTCCGGGGAAGGTCTCCCCGACTCCAAAAAGACAGAACGTTGGGGGTTGAAAGTCAAATAAAACCACCAAGAGGCACCTGGGCAAGGGCAATCCTCCAGCTGCCCTTCCCTTCTGCCCCCCACCCCCCACCCCCCCAGGGTGCTTTTCTGAACCCAAAGGAGGCATTTGGGGAAGAAAAAGGGAGGGCTGACCTTCCGCGCTCACCTCAGGGCAAGTCCCAGCACAGGGAGGTCCCGGGATCCCCGGAGGAGCCGCAGGCGCTGTGGGGCTGCGGGTGGTGACGCCCCGGCGTGGGCTTGTCTTTGGGGGTCGCACGTGGCCTCTTCTTCTGGTGGCAGACGGCCTGCAAACCAGGGACAAAATAACTTGAAATGGCTCAAAAAGGCAGAAAAATAAGATTTTTTGGCCATGGATTTCACGCGGTTTATCAGCCCAGGTAAAGTCTAAACAGCCAAAAAACCAATGGGAAAACGGGGTGCAAAGCCACAACGGGGTGCAAGAAAAACTGTATTATTTCCACTGTCCCAAGCGGAAAAGCACTTTCCTCCACAAAATCTATCAAAGGGGCTGAAAAGGTGCAATTCCCACACACTGAAGCCACACAGCCACCCCGCTCCCCCGCCCAACAAAAATTCAAATAATAGCTATTTCCGTGAAGCAAATCCCTCTTTCCTGGCAAGGAACGTTTGAGCAGATGGATTCGTCCAGGAAACAAACCCCCCCAGCAGCTTTTTTACCTCGCCTTTGGCTTTTTCCACCTCATCCCGGACTCTCTTGACCCTTTTCTCCAGCAGGCGAGGTCAGGTGCACCCAAATCGCACTTTCTTCCTCCAGAAGGAACAAGAGTCAACACACTGG
The DNA here is from genome assembly GCF_964106895.1 of Numenius arquata. Lineage (NCBI taxonomy): Eukaryota > Metazoa > Chordata > Aves > Charadriiformes > Scolopacidae > Numenius > Numenius arquata. The sequence goes on from NW_027415668.1 coordinate 56,675, forward strand.
GCCACGGTTTGCCTCTGGATCTATGGGGAGAAATCCAGGGATATTAAAGACTCCCTTGTCATTACAAAGGAGGGCAATGATGTCTTCTCCCGCTGGGTTTTGAGCAGGAAGAAGGGTCCTAAGGACAGGATTCCAACGGGGGATTGAAAATAGGGCTTTCTGGGTTAAAAGCCTCCCCGCTAACCAGCTCCGCCCCACTCCAACGGCTTTACCTCCTTCTGGATGCGGCCAAAAGTCTTCTGATGGACAAAAAAAAGGCTCTTTCAAGAGCTTTTGGAGCGGGATCTCCAGAGAGAAACTCCTCCCTGGCTGCAGATGAGCTGGGACCGCCAAACCCCCCCTTTCTCATGGAAGATGCTCCCGAGAGCACCATCGGCTCTTATCTAGCCACTTTCCTCCCAAAAACGAGCCATCTCCTTCCCTCCAACGCTACGGGGCCAAGACAAGATGGGAGAGAACCCAAACACCCTATCAAGTAACTCTGAAAAGGGGGAATTTGCCCCTTTCCCACAAGAAAAGCCTGAAGAGAAACCTTTCTCCTGCGGCTCGGGCTTGCTTTCCACGTCACCCCAGGGCTTCCAAACCAGGGAGGCTCCTTCCTCCTCCTCTTCCAAGAGGGATCTGTCCCGCAGGGCAGGCAGCTCTGCCTGCAACTGCTCCCCGACACTGATGCGGCTGAAAGGGGGAGGAAGAGGAGGGGGAGGAAGGCACGTCGGGAATGGATACGGCGCAACAAACGCTAAAAAAGAGGGAAAACGTGGTGAGGTGGGGCAAAACCGGTCCCTATTGCCCAGCAAAACATCACTCAGTCTTCCGCCACCAACTTCCACCGCCCCTTCCCACCCCCAGCGTTACCCTTCGGCCACTGGAGGCTTTTTGGGCCCCATCGGGCAGGACAATTTGGGGGTTTCCCCAAAAAAACAATCCAACTGCTGAATGTCACTCTCCACAGCGGTAGGAAGCTGCCACAGCCACGGCCAGCCAGCGACCGCCGCCTCGGAATGTTGTGTGGAACGCGGGAGGCCGGCAACGGCCTGTGACGTCAGCAAAACCAGTGCTTTACTGGGACAGCACTGGGCCTTTGGGGGGGTTTCTGGCCCATATGGGGGACCCTCTACCCAAAAACACGCTGTGGAGAAGGGGCCGAGCGACACCCACCCCCACCCCCAGTTCCCTCCTCCCGTTTTCCCAGGGGTCGCCCTCATTCCCACGGCTCAACGTGGATTTTTGCCTCATCCTCCATCAAAAGAACCCCAAAATCCTGGAGGTTCTGCCCAAAAAATCTGACAAAACCACGCTGGGGATAAAAATCTTTCCGCCAAGACCCTCCTTTAGCCTTCCTTGCCCTCCTCCTCCTCCTCACACACCACTCCATCCCCCACAAAATTTCCCCCTTCTCAGGGAAATCATGGCTCTGGAGATGGACCCTCCGGCTACCGCTTCACCCCTGCGGCTGCCCCGGGCCAGAAGGCGGGGATTGAGCCATTTGGGGATTTTCTAGAAGCAAAAGGAGCAAAGCGAAACCCCGGGAGCCCTTTCCATCCCCCAATCCCCTAGTCCATGGGCTGCAGTCATCATGCTCTAGTGCAGTTCACTCTCTTCACAAGTTGGAAGCCCACGAGAAGCACAGTTAGGACGCCACATTTTAAGAAAGCAAACTTCCAGCTCTTCAAGGAGTTAGGAAATAGGACCCCGTGGGAAACTGCCCTTAGGGACAAGGGAGCAGAACAAAGGAAAAAGGGATTTGTAAGTCCTTCCTCTAGAAATCCATTAGACCCAGCTTCATAGAAACGACACCGGTCTGGATGCTGGTGGTTAAAGAGGATGGATTTTGGCGGGGGTTAAATTAGGAGAATTAATTGGGCGATCACTTCAAATGAGGTCAAATTAAAACTGGAGGCATTTTGCTGGCTGTGAGGGACTGGAGTGGGCAAGCCTCGGGCCACAAAACTCAATGGAACTTGAGTTTGTCCTGGGCAAAAAGGGGAAACCTGAGGCTTTTGCACAAGGAGGGGCCGCTCTGAACCTCACGGCTCCGGGGAAGGTCTCCCCGACTCCAAAAAGACAGAACGTTGGGGGTTGAAAGTCAAATAAAACCACCAAGAGGCACCTGGGCAAGGGCAATCCTCCAGCTGCCCTTCCCTTCTGCCCCCCACCCCCCACCCCCCCAGGGTGCTTTTCTGAACCCAAAGGAGGCATTTGGGGAAGAAAAAGGGAGGGCTGACCTTCCGCGCTCACCTCAGGGCAAGTCCCAGCACAGGGAGGTCCCGGCATCCCCGGAGGAGCCGCAGGCGCTGTGGGGCTGCGGGTGGTGACGCCCCGGCGTGGGCTTGTCTTTGGGGGTCGCACGTGGCCTCTTCTTCTGGTGGCAGACGGCCTGCAAACCAGGGACAAAATAACTTGAAATGGCTCAAAAAGGCAGAAAAATAAGATTTTTTGGCCATGGATTTCACGCGGTTTATCAGCCCAGGTAAAGTCTAAACAGCCAAAAAACCAATGGGAAAACGGGGTGCAAAGCCACAACGGGGTGCAAGAAAAACTGTATTATTTCCACTGTCCCAAGCGGAAAAGCACTTTCCTCCACAAAATCTATCAAAGGGGCTGAAAAGGTGCAATTCCCACGCACTGAAGCCACACAGCCACCCCCTTCCCCCGCCCAACAAAAATTCAAATAATAGCTATTTCCGTGAAGCAAATCCCTCTTTCCTGGCAAGGAACGTTTGAGCAGATGGATTCGTCCAGGAAACAAACCCCCCCAGCAGCTTTTTTACCTCGCCTTTGGCTTTTTCCACCTCATCCCGGACTCTCTTGACCCTTTTCTCCAGCAGGCGAGGTCAGGTGCACCCAAATCGCACTTTCTTCCTCCAGAAGGAACAAGAGTCAACACACTGGGCCACGGTTTGCCTCTGGATCTATGGGGAGAAATCCAGGGATATTAAAGACTCCCTTGTCATTACAAAGGAGGGCAATGATGTCTTCTCCCGCTGGGTTTTGAGCAGGAAGAAGGGTCCTAAGGACAGGATTCCAACGGGGGATTGAAAATAGGGCTTTCTGGGTTAAAAGCCTCCCCGCTAACCAGCTCCGCCCCACTCCAACGGCTTTACCTCCTTCTGGATGCGGCCAAAAGTCTTCTGATGGACAAAAAAAAGGCTCTTTCAAGAGCTTTTGGAGCGGGATCTCCAGAGAGAAACTCCTCCCTGGCTGCAGATGAGCTGGGACCGCCAAACCCCCCCTTTCTCATGGAAGATGCTCCCGAGAGCACCATCGGCTCTTATCTAGCCACTTTCCTCCCAAAAACGAGCCATCTCCTTCCCTCCAACGCTACGGGGCCAAGACAAGATGGGAGAGAACCCAAACACCCTATCAAGTAACTCTGAAAAGGGGGAATTTGCCCCTTTCCCACAAGAAAAGCCTGAAGAGAAACCTTTCTCCTGCGGCTCGGGCTTGCTTTCCACGTCACCCCAGGGCTTCCAAACCAGGGAGGCTCCTTCCTCCTCCTCTTCCAAGAGGGATCTGTCCCGCAGGGCAGGCAGCTCTGCCTGCAACTGCTCCCCGACACTGATGCGGCTGAAAGGGGGAGGAAGAGGAGGGGGAGGAAGGCACGTCGGGAATGGATACGGCGCAACAAACGCTAAAAAAGAGGGAAAACGTGGTGAGGTGGGGCAAAACCGGTCCCTATTGCCCAGCAAAACATCACTCAGCCTTCCGCCACCAACTTCCACCGCCCCTTCCCACCCCCAGCGTTACCCTTCGGCCACTGGAGGCTTTTTGGGCCCCATCGGGCAGGACAATTTGGGGGTTTCCCCAAAAAAACAATCCAACTGCTGAATGTCACTCTCCACAGCGGTAGGAAGCTGCCACAGCCACGGCCAGCCAGCGACCGCCGCCTCGGAATGTTGTGTGGAACGCGGGAGGCCGGCAACGGCCTGTGACGTCAGCAAAACCAGTGCTTTACTGGGACAGCACTGGGCCTTTGGGGGGGTTTCTGGCCCATATGGGGGACCCTCTACCCAAAAACACGCTGTGGAGAAGGGGCCGAGCGACACCCACCCCCACCCCCAGTTCCCTCCTCCCGTTTTCCCAGGGGTCGCCCTCATTCCCACGGCTCAACGTGGATTTTTGCCTCATCCTCCATCAAAAGAACCCCAAAATCCTGGAGGTTCTGCCCAAAAAATCTGACAAAACCACGCTGGGGATAAAAATCTTTCCGCCAAGACCCTCCTTTAGCCTTCCTTGCCCTCCTCCTCCTCCTCACACACCACTCCATCCCCCACAAAATTTCCCCCTTCTCAGGGAAATCAGGGCTCTGGAGATGGACCCTCCGGCTACCACTTCACCCCTGTGGCTGCCCCGGGCCAGAAGGCGGGGATTGAGCCATTTGGGGATTTTCTAGAAGCAAAAGGAGCAAAGCGAAACCCCGGGAGCCCTTTCCATCCCCCAATCCCCTAGTCCATGGGCTGCAGTCATCATGCTCTAGTGCAGTTCACTCTCTTCACAAGTTGGAAGCCCACGAGAAGCACAGTTAGGACGCCACATTTTAAGAAAGCAAACTTCCAGCTCTTCAAGGAGTTAGGAAATAGGACCCCGTGGGAAACTGCCCTTAGGGACAAGGGAGCAGAACAAAGGAAAAAGGGATTTGTAAGTCCTTCCTCTAGAAATCCATTAGACCCAGCTTCATAGAAACGACACCGGTCTGGATGCTGGTGGTTAAAGAGGATGGATTTTGGGGGGGGTTAAATTAGGAGAATTAATTGGGCGATCACTTCAAATGAGGTCAAATTAAAACTGGAGGCATTTTGCTGGCTGTGAGGGACTGGAGTGGGCAAGCCTCGGGCCACAAAACTCAATGGAACTTGAGTTTGTCCTGGGCAAAAAGGGGAAACCTGAGGCTTTTGCACAAGGAGGGGCCGCTCTGAACCTCACGGCTCCGGGGAAGGTCTCCCCGACTCCAAAAAGACAGAACGTTGGGGGTTGAAAGTCAAATAAAACCACCAAGAGGCACCTGGGCAAGGGCAATCCTCCAGCTGCCCTTCCCTTCTGCCCCCCACCCCCCACCCCCCCAGGGTGCTTTTCTGAACCCAAAGGAGGCATTTGGGGAAGAAAAAGGGAGGGCTGACCTTCTGCGCTCACCTCAGGGCAAGTCCCAGCACAGGGAGGTCCCGGCATCCCCGGAGGAGCCGCAGGCGCTGTGGGGCTGCGGGTGGTGACGCCCTGGCGTGGGCTTGTCTTTGGGGGTCGCACGTGGCCTCTTCTTCTGGTGGCAGACGGCCTGCAAACCAGGGACAAAATAACTTGAAATGGCTCAAAAAGGCAGAAAAATAAGATTTTTTGGCCATGGATTTCACGCGGTTTATCAGCCCAGGTAAAGTCTAAACAGCCAAAAAACCAATGGGAAAATGGGGTGCAAAGCCACAACGGGGTGCAAGAAAAACTGTATTATTTCCACTGTCCCAAGCGGAAAAGCACTTTCCTCCACAAAATCTATCAAAGGGGCTGAAAAGGTGCAATTCCCACGCACTGAAGCCACACAGCCACCCCGCTCCCCCGCCCAACAAAAATTCAAATAATAGCTATTTCCGTGAAGCAAATCCCTCTTTCCTGGCAAGGAACGTTTGAGCAGATGGATTCGTCGAGGAAACAAACCCCCCCAGCAGCTTTTTTACCTCGCCTTTGGCTTTTTCCACCTCATCCCGGACTCTCTTGACCCTTTTCTCCAGCAGGCGAGGTCAGGTGCACCCGAATCGCACTTTCTTCCTCCAGAAGGAACAAGAGTCAACACACTGGGCCACGGTTTGCCTCTGGATCTATGGGGAGAAATCCAGGGATATTAAAGACTCCCTTGTCATTACAAAGGAGGGCAATGATGTCTTCTCCCGCTGGGTTTTGAGCAGGAAGAAGGGTCCTAAGGACAGGATTCCAACGGGGGATTGAAAATAGGGCTTTCTGGGTTAAAAGCCTCCCCGCTAACCAGCTCCGCCCCACTCCAACGGCTTTACCTCCTTCTGGATGAGGCGAAAAGTCTTCTGATGGACAAAAAAAAGGCTCTTTCAAGAGCTTTTGGAGCGGGATCTCCAGAGAGAAACTCCTCCCTGGCTGCAGATGAGCTGGGACCGCCAAACCCCCCCTTTCTCATGGAAGATGCTCCCGAGAGCACCATCGGCTCTTATCTAGCCACTTTCCTCCCAAAAACGAGCCATCTCCTTCCCTCCAACGCTACGGGGCCAAGACAAGACGGGAGAGAACCCAAACGCCCTAGCAAGTAACTCTGAAAAGGGGGAATTTGCCCCTTTCCCACAAGAAAAGCCTGAAGAGAAACCTTTCTCCTGCGGCTCGGGCTTGCTTTCCACGTCACCCCAGGGCTTCCAAACCAGGGAGGCTCCTTCCTCCTCCTCTTCCAAGAGGCATCTGTCCCGCAGGGCAGGCAGCTCCGCCTGCAACTGCTCCCCGACACTGATGCGGCTGAAAGGGGGAGGAAGAGGAGGGGGAGGAAGGCACGTCGGGAATGGATACGGCGCAACAAACGCTAAAAAAGAGGGAAAACGTGGTGAGGTGGGGCAAAACCGGTCCCTATTTCCCAGCAAAACATCACTCAGTCTTCCGCCACCAACTTCCACCGCCCCTTCCCACCCCCAGCGTTACCCTTCGGCCACTGGAGGCTTTTTGGGCCCCATCGGGCAGGACAATTTGGGGGTTTCCCCAAAAAAACAATCCAACTGCTGAATGTCACTCTCCACAGCGGTAGGAAGCTGCCACAGCCACGGCCAGCGAGCGACCGCCGCCTCGGAATGTTGTGTGGAACGCGGGAGGCCGGCAACGGCCTGTGACGTCAGCAAAACCAGTGCTTTACTGGGACAGCACTGGGCCTTTGGGGGGGTTTCTGGCCCATATGGGGGACCCTCTACCCAAAAACACGCTGTGGAGAAGGGGCCGAGCGACACCCACCCCCACCCCCAGTTCCCTCCTCCCGTTTTCCCAGGGGTCGCCCTCATTCCCACGGCTCAACGTGGATTTTTGCCTCATCCTCCATCAAAAGAACCCCAAAATCCTGGAGGTTCTGCCCAAAAAATCTGACAAAACCACGCTGGGGATAAAAATCTTTCCGCCAACACCCTCCTTTAGCCTTCCTTGCCCTCCTCCTCCTCCTCACACACCCCTCCATCCCCCACAAAATTTCCCCCTTCTCAGGGAAATCATGGCTCTGGAGATGGACCCTCCGGCTACCGCTTCACCCCTGCGGCTGCCCCGGGCCAGAAGGCGGGGATTGAGCCATTTGGGGATTTTCTAGAAGCAAAAGGAGCAAAGCGAAACCCCGGGGGCCCTTTCCATCCCCCAATCCCCTAGTCCATGGGCTGCAGTCATCATGCTCTAGTGCACTTCACTCTCTTCACAAGTTGGAAGCCCACGAGAAGCACAGTTAGGACGCCACATTTTAAGAAAGCAAACTTCCAGCTCTTCAAGGAGTTAGGAAATAGGACCCCGTGGGAAACTGCCCTTAGGGACAAGGGAGCAGAACAAAGGAAAAAGGGATTTGTAAGTCCTTCCTCTAGAAATCCATTAGACCCAGCTTCATAGAAACGACACCGGTCTGGATGCTGGTGGTTAAAGAGGATGGATTTTGGCGGGGGTTAAATTAGGAGAATTAATTGGGCGATCACTTCAAATGAGGTCAAATTAAAACTGGAGGCATTTTGCTGGCTGTGAGGGACTGGAGTGGGCAAGCCTCGGGCCACAAAACTCAATGGAACTTGAGTTTGTCCTGGGCAAAAAGGGGAAACCTGAGGCTTTTGCACAAGGAGGGGCCGCTCTGAACCTCACGGCTCCAGGGAAGGTCTCCCCGACTCCAAAAAGAATGTTGGGGGTTGAAAGTCAAATAAAACCACCAAGAGGCACCTGGGCAAGGGCAATCCTCCAGCTGCCCTTCCCTTCTGCCCCCGCCCCGCCCCCCACCCCCCCTCCCCAGGGTGCTTTTCTGAACCCAAAGGAGGCATTTGGGGAAGAAAAAGGGAGGGCTGACCTTCCGCGCTCACCTCAGGGCAAGTCCCAGCACAGGGAGGTCCCGGCATCCCCGGAGGAGCCGCAGGCGCTGTGGGGCTGCGGGTGGTGACGCCCCGGCGTGGGCTTGTCTTTGGGGGTCGCACGTGGCCTCTTCTTCTGGGGGCAGACGGCCTGCAAACCAGGGACAAAATAACTTGAAATGGCTCAAAAAGGCAGAAAAATAAGATTTTTTGGCCATGGATTTCACGCGGTTTATCAGCCCAGGTAAAGTCTAAACAGCCAAAAAACCAATGGGAAAACAGGGTGCAAAGCCACAACGGGGTGCAAGAAAAACTCTATTATTTCCACTGTCCCAAGCGGAAAAGCACTTTCCTCCACCAAATCTATCAAAGGGGCTGAAAAGGTGCAATTCCCACGCACTGAAGCCACACAGCCACCCCCTTCCCCCGCCCACCAAAAATTAAAATAATATCTATTTCCGTGAAGCAAAACCCTCTTTCCTGGCAAGGAACGTTTGAGCAAATGGATTCGTCGAGGAAACAAACCCCCCCAGCAGCTTTTTTACCTCGCCTTTGGCTTTTTCCACCTCATCCCGGACTCTCTTGACCCTTTTCTCCAGCAGGCGAGGTCAGGTGCTGCCAAATCGGATCTTTTTCTTCCATGTATAATAGTATTCCACACACTGGGCCACGGTCTTAGTCTGTATCTAAGGGGAGAAATGCAGGGATATTAAATACTCCCTTGTCATTACAAATGAGGGCAAATGATGTCTTGTCCCGATGGGTTTTTAGCAGGAAGAAGGGTCCTAAGGACAGGATTCCAACGGGGGATTGAAAATAGGACTTCCTGGGTTAAAAGCGTCCCCGCTAACGAGCTCCGCCCCCGTCCAACGGCTTTACCTCCTTCTGGATGAGGCGAAAATTCTTCTTGTGAACATAACAGGCCTCTTTAAATAACTGCTGTTCCACTGGGGTCCAAGTGTCCGAGCCTTGGGATAAACAGCCACAGGCAAATTATTACAAGAGGCATTTCCCTGCCTCAAAAAGCCCCACAAATGGATTAAAACTATTATTTTCCCCACCGAAAACCAACATTTTAAAGAATAATTCCAATATAAAAGGGATCTGTTCTCATCCCATTTTCCTGCGTAATGGTAATCAGCCAAGGGGTGGCATTCGGATCTCCGGGGGGGCCCAGAGCACAGCATTTCCAGAGCTTCCTGCCAGATTTAATGGGAAAAAAGGACTCCAGTTCCTCCGGCAGAGGAGGAAAAGGGGCAATTCTCGCTCCTCGTAGAGAGGGGCAGGCACCCAGTGGTGTTCAATCAAAGAAGAGGGAGCAAATCAGAGCCGCTCGGGGCTTCAGCGAGGGCAGATCTGGGGTTTTCTCTCAGAGTCCCTCAGTCACAGGAGAAATCCCATTCTCCCAACTGTCCCAGAATCCAAACAAGCTCCAATGGATGCACCGGGACGGGCTCTGTCACCCCACCAGACCTTAACGCCGCCACGGGCAGCACCCGGCGCCTTGAGCAAAGAGATTCCGGCCCCTGGAAGAGCCAACTCAGAGCAACTCCCAGCTCAAACCAGTCACAAAGCGGGTTCTTTAGGGGGAAGCGCTGCTCCCTACCGCAACGTTGCCCCGAGCCTCGTGCAGGCAATGCAGAGCCAGCTCCGCGTTCAGCCCTGCCCCGGCTCTGCCGCTGGAAGAGGCCATCTTCAGCAGCTTTGAAACTACAAAGGCAAGAAAAAACACCAACGGGTCAGGTTTTCCTCAAAGAAGGAGAAAAGATGCCACAGGAGATGGATGGGAAATGGAGGAAGGGCAGAAAACAGACCGGAAACCAGAAAAGTCCCAGAAAAAAGGCCCATATTCCAACTATTGCCACAGGAAGAGCAGCTTTTGGAGCGGGATCTCCAGAGAGAAACTCCTCCCTGGCTGCAGATGAGCTGGGACCGCCAAAACCCCCCCTTTCTCATGGAAGATGCTCCCGAGAGCACCATCGGCTCTTATCTAGCCACTTTCCTCCCAAAAACGAGCCATCTCCTTCCCTCCAACGCTACGGGGCCAAGACAAGACGGGAGAGAACCCAAACACCCTAGCAAGTAACTCTGAAAAGGGGGAATTTGCCCCTTTCCCACAAGAAAAGCCTGAAGAGAAACCTTTCTCCTGCGGCTCGGGCTTGCTTTCCATGTCACCCCAGGGCTTCCAAACCAGGGAGGCTCCTTCCTCCTCCTCTTCCAAGAGGCATCTGTCCCGCAGGGCAGGCAGCTCCGCCTGCAACTGCTCCCCGACATTGATGCGGCTGAAAGGGGGAGGAAGAGGAGGGGGAGGAAGGCACGTCAGGAATGGATACGGCGCAACAAACGCTAAAAAAGAGGGAAAACGTGGTGAGGTGGGGCAAAACCGGTCCCTATTTCCCAGCAAAACATCACTCAGTCTTCCGCCACCAACTTCCAACGCCCCTTCCCACCCCCAGCGTTACCCTTCGGCCACTGGAGGCTTTTTGGGCCCCATCGGGCAGGACAATTTGGGGGTTTCCCCAAAAAAACAATCCAACTGCTGAATGTCACTCTCCACAGCGGTAGGAAGCTGCCACAGCCACGGCCAGCGAGCGACCGCCGCCTCGGAATGTTGTGTGGAACGCGGGAGGCCGGCAACGGCCTGTGACGTCAGCAAAACCAGTGCTTTACTGGGACAGCAACTGGGCCTTTGGGGGGGTTTCTGGCCCATATGGGGGACCCTCCACCCAAAAACACGCTGTGGAGAAGGGGCCGAGCGACACCCACCCCCACCCCCAGTTCCCTCCTCCCGTTTTCCCAGGGGTCGCCCTCATTCCCACGGCTCAACGTGGATTTTTGCCTCATCCTCCATCAAAAGAACCCCAAAATCCTGGAGGTTCTGCCCAAAAAATCTGACAAAACCACGCTGGGGATAAAAATCTTTCCGCCAAGACCCTCCTTTAGCCTTTCTTGCCCTCCTCCTCCTCACACACCACTCCATCCCCCACAAAATTTCCCCCTTCTCAGGGAAATCAGGGCTCTGGAGATGGACCCTCCGGCTACCACTTCACCCCTGCGGCTGCCCCGGGCCAGAAGGCGGGGATTGAGCCATTTGGGCCTTTTCTAGAAGCAAAAGGAGCAAAGCGAAACCCCGGGAGCCCTTTCCATCCCCCAATCCCCTAGTCCATGGGCTGCAGTCATCATGCTCTAGTGCACTTCACTCTCTTATAAAGTTGGAAGCCCACGAGAAGCACAGTTAGGACGCCACATTTTAAGAAAGCAAACTTCCAGCTCTTCAAGGAGTTAGGAAATAGGACCCCGTGGGAAACTGCCCTTAGGGACAAGGGAGCAGAACAAAGGAAAAAGGGATTTGTAAGTCCTTCCTCTAGAAATCCATTAGACCCAGCTTCATAGAAACGACACCGGTCTGGATGCTGGTGGTTAAAGAGGATGGATTTTGGGGGGGGTTAAATTAGGAGAATTAATTGGGCGATCACTTCAAATGAGGTCAAATTAAAACTGGAGGCATTTTGCTGGCTGTGAGGGACTGGAGTGTGCAAGCCTCGGGCCACAAAACTCAATGGAACTTGAGTTTGTCCTGGGCAAAAAGGGGAAACCTGAGGCTTTTGCACAAGGAGGGGCCGCTCTGAACCTCACGGCTCCGGGGAAGGTCTCCCCGACTCCAAAAAGACAGAACGTTGGGGGTTGAAAGTCAAATAAAACCACCAAGAGGCACCTGGGCAAGGGCAATCCTCCAGCTGCCCTTCCCTTCTGCCCCCCCCCCCCCCCAGGGTGCTTTTCTGAACCCAAAGGAGGCATTTGGGGAAGAAAAAGGGAGGGCTGACCTTCCGCGCTCACCTCAGGGCAAGTCCCAGCACAGGGAGGTCCCGGCATCCCCGGAGGAGCCGCAGGCGCTGTGGGGCTGCGGGTGGTGACGCCCCGGCGTGGGCTTGTCTTTGGGGGTCGCACGTGGCCTCTTCTTCTGGGGGCAGACGGCCTGCAAACCAGGGACAAAATAACTTGAAATGGCTCAAAAAGGCAGAAAAATAAGATTTTTTGGCCATGGATTTCACGCGGTTTATCAGCCCAGGTAAAGTCTAAACAGCCAAAAAACCAATGGGAAAACAGTCTGCAAAGCCACAACGGGGTGCAAGAAAAACTGTATTATTTCCACTGTCCCAAGCGGAAAAGCACTTTCCTCCACAAAATCTATCAAAGGGGCTGAAAAGGTGCAATTCCCACGCACTGAAGCCACACAGCCACCCCCTTCCCCCGCCCACCAAAAATTAAAATAATATCTATTTCCGTGAAGCAAAACCCTCTTTCCTGGCAAGGAACGTTTGAGCAAATGGATTCGTCGAGGAAACAAACCCCCCCAGCAGCTTTTTTACCTCGCCTTTGGCTTTTTCCACCTCATCCCGGACTCTCTTGACCCTTTTCTCCAGCAGGCGAGGTCAGGTGCTGCCAAATCGGATCTTTTTCTTCCATGTATAATAGTATTCCACACACTGGGCCACGGTCTTAGTCTGTATCTAAGGGGAGAAATGCAGGGATATTAAATACTCCCTTGTCATTACAAATGAGGGCAAATGATGTCTTGTCCCGATGGGTTTTTAGCAGGAAGAAGGGTCCTAAGGACAGGATTCCAACGGGGGATTGAAAATAGGACTTCCTGGGTTAAAAGCGTCCCCGCTAACGAGCTCCGCCCCCGTCCAACGGCTTTACCTCCTTCTGGATGAGGCGAAAATTCTTCTTGTGAACATAACAGGCCTCTTTAAATAACTGCTGTTCCACTGGGGTCCAAGTGTCCGAGCCTTGGGATAAACAGCCACAGGCAAATTATTACAAGAGGCATTTCCCTGCCTCAAAAAGCCCCACAAATGGATTAAAACTATTATTTTCCCCACCGAAAACCAACATTTTAAAGAATAATTCCAATATAAAAGGGATCTGTTCTCATCCCATTTTCCTGCGTAATGGTAATCAGCCAAGGGGTGGCATTCGGATCTCCGGGGGGGCCCAGAGCACAGCATTTCCAGAGCTTCCTGCCAGATTTAATGGGAAAAAAGGACTCCAGTTCCTCCGGCAGAGGAGGAAAAGGGGCAATTCTCGCTCCTCGTAGAGAGGGGCAGGCACCCAGTGGTGTTCAATCAAAGAAGAGGGAGCAAATCAGAGCCGCTCGGGGCTTCAGCGAGGGCAGATCTGGGGTTTTCTCTCAGAGTCCCTCAGTCACAGGAGAAATCCCATTCTCCCAACTGTCCCAGAATCCAAACAAGCTCCAATGGATGCACCGGGACGGGCTCTGTCACCCCACCAGACCTTAACGCCGCCACGGGCAGCACCCGGCGCCTTGAGCAAAGAGATTCCGGCCCCTGGAAGAGCCAACTCAGAGCAACTCCCAGCTCAAACCAGTCACAAAGCGGGTTCTTCAGGGGGAAGCGCTGCTCCCTACCGCAACGTTGCCCCGAGCCTCGTGCAGGCAATGCAGAGCCAGCTCCGCGTTCAGCCCTGCCCCGGCTCTGCCGCTGGAAGAGGCCATCTTCAGCAGCTTTGAAACTACAAAGGCAAGAAAAAACACCAACGAGTCAGGTTTTCCTCAAAGAAGGAGAAAAGATGCCACAGGAGATGGATGGGAAATGGAGGAAGGGCAGAAAACAGACCGGAAACCAGAAAAGTCCCAGAAAAAAGGCCCATATTCCAACAATTGCCACAGGAAGAGCAGCTTTTGGAGCGGGATCTCCAGAGAGAAACTCCTCCCTGGCTGCAGATGAGCTGGGACCGCCAAAACCCCCCCTTTCTCATGGAAGATGCTCCCGAGAGCACCATCGGCTCTTATTTAGCCACTTTCCTCCCAAAAACGAGCCATCTCCTTCACTCCAACGCTACGGGGCCAAGACAAGACGGGAGAGAACCCAAACGCCCTAGCAAGTAACTCTGAAAAGGTGGAATTTGCCCCTTTCCCACAAGAAAAGCCTGAAGAGAAACCTTTCTCCTGCGGCTCGGGCTTGCTTTCCACGTCACCCCAGGGCTTCCAAACCAGGGAGGCTCCTTCCTCCTCCTCTTCCAAGAGGGATCTGTCCCGCAGGGCAGGCAGCTCTGCCTGGAACTGCTCCCCGACACTGATGCGGCTGAAAGGGGGAGGAAGAGGAGGGGGAGGAAGGCACGTCGGGAATGGATACGGCGCAACAAACGCTAAAAAAGAGGGAAAACGTGGTGAGGTGGGGCAAAACCGGTCCCTATTTCCCAGCAAAACATCACTCAGTCTTCCGCCACCAACTTCCAACGCCCCTTCCCACCCCCAGCGTTACCCTTCGGCCACTGGAGGCTTTTTGGGCCCCATCGGGCAGGACAATTTGGGGGTTTCCCCAAAAAAACAATCCAACTGCTGAATGTCACTCTCCACAGCGGTAGGAAGCTGCCACAGCCACGGCCAGCGAGCGACCGCCGCCTCGGAATGTTGTGTGGAACGCGGGAGGCCGGCAACGGCCTGTGACGTCAGCAAAACCAGTGCTTTACTGGGACAGCACTGGGCGTTTGGGGGGGTTTCTGGCCCATATGGGGGACCCTCCACCCAAAAACACGCTGTGGAGAAGGGGCCGAGCGACACCCACCCCCACCCCCAGTTCCCTCCTCCCGTTTTCCCAGGGGTCGCCCTCATTCCCACGGCTCAACGTGGATTTTTGCCTCATCCTCCATCAAAAGAACCCCAAAATCCTGGATGTTCTGCCCAAAAATTCTATGACATCACAATCTCCGATGATGTCACAACCCCCTCTATGACGTCACAATCCCACTCTATGACGTCACAACCCGACTCTGTGACATCACAAACCCCACTATGACGTCACAACCGCACTCTATGATGTCACAACCCCCTCTATGATATAACCCCCATCTATGACATCACAATCCCCGATGAGGTCACAACTCCCATGACATCACAACCCCACCCTATGACATCACAACCCTACCTCTATGACATCATAGCCCCCTATGACATCACAACCCCATTCTATGACATCACAACCGCACTCTATGACGTCACAACCCCCTCTATGACGTCACAACCCCACTGTATGACATGATAACCTCCTCTATGACATCACAACCCCACTCTATGACATCAGAAACCACTCTGTGACATCACAAACCCCACTATGACGTCACAACCCTACCTCTATGACATCATAACCCCCATGACATCACAACCCCACTCTATGAGATCACAAACCCAACTATGATGTCACTACCCAACTCTATGACATCATAACCCCTCTATGACATCACAATCCCCCTCTATGACATCACAACGCGGTTCTGTGACATCACAAACCCCACTATGACATCACAACCCGACTCTGTGACGTCACAAGCGCACTCTATGACATCACAACTCCACTCTATGACATCACAAACACACTCTATGAAATCACAACCCCACTCTATGACATAATAACCCCTCTATGACGTCACAACCCCACTCTATGACGTCACAACGCTACTTCTATAACGTCACAACCCCACTCTGTGACATCAGAAACCACTTAGTGACATAACAAACCCCACTATGACGTCACAACCCAACTCTGTGAAATCACAATGCCCCTCTATGACGTCACAACCCTACCTCTGTGACATCACAACCCGACTCTGTGACATCACAACCCGACTCTGTGACATCACAAGCCCCTCTATGACGTCACAACCCCACTCTATGACGTCACAACCACACTCTATGACGTCACAAACCACTCTGTGACATCACAAACCCCACTATGACATCACAACCCAACTCTGTGAAATCACAACCCCTTCTATGATGTCATAACCCCACTCTATGAAATCATAACGCCCTCTATAACATTGTAACCCCACTCTATGACATCTCTATGAAGAGCTTTTGGAGCGGGATCTCCAGAGAGAAACTCCTCCCTGGCTGCAGATGAGCTGGGACCGCCAAAACCCCCCCTTTCTCATGGAAGATGCTCCCCAGAGCACCATCGGCTCTTATCTAGCCACTTTCCTCCCAAAAACGAGCCATCTCCTTCACTCCAACGCTACGGGGCCAAGACAAGACGGGAGAGAACCCAAACGCCCGATCAAGTAACTCTGAAAAGGGGGAATTTGCCCCTTTCCCACAAGAAAAGCCTGAAGAGAAACCTTTCTCCTGCGGCTCGGGCTTGCTTTCCACGTCACCCCAGGGCTTCCAAACCAGGGAGGCTCCTTCCTCCTCCTCTTCCAAGAGGGATCTGTCCCGCAGGGCAGGCAGCTCCGCCTGCAACTGCTCCCCGGCATTGATGCGGCTGAAAGGGGGAGGAGGAGGAGGGGGAGGAAGGCACGTCGGGAATGGATACGGCGCAACAAACGCTAAAAAAGAGGGAAAACGTGGTGAGGTGGGGCAAAACCGGTCCCTATTGCCCAGCAAAACATCACTCAGTCTTCCGCCACCAACTTCCACCGCCCCTTCCCACCCCCAGCGTTACCCTTCGGCCACTGGAGGCTTTTTGGGCCCCATCGGGCAGGACAATTTGGGGGTTTCCCCAAAAAAACAATCCAACTGCTGAATGTCACTCTCCACAGCGGTAGGAAGCTGCCACAGCCACGGCCAGCGAGCGACCGCCGCCTCGGAATGTTGTGTGGAACGCGGGAGGCCGGCAACGGCCTGTGACCTCAGCAAAACCAGTGCTTTACTGGGACAGCACTGGGCCTTTGGGGGGGTTTCTGGCCCATATGGGGGACCCTCCACCCAAAAACACGCTGTAGAGAAGGGGCCGAGCGACACCCACCCCCACCCCCAGTTCCCTCCTCCCGTTTTCCCAGGGGTCGCCCTCATTCCCACAACTGAACGTGGATTTTTGCCTCATCCTCCATCAAAAGAACCCCAAAATCCTGGAGGTTCTGCCCAAAAATTCTATGACATCACAATCCTCGATGATGTCACAACCCTACCTCTATGACATCACAATCTCCGATGAGGTCACAACCCCCTCTATGACGTCACAATCCCACTCTATGACGTCGTCACAACCCGACTCTGTGACATCACAAACCCCACTATGACGTCACAACCGCACTCTATGATGTCACAACCCCCTCTATGATATAACCCCCATCTATGACATCACAATCCCCGATGAGGTCACAACTCCCATGACGTCACAACCCCACCCTATGACATCACAACCCTACCTCTATGACATCATAGCCCCCTATGACATCACAACCCCATTCTATGACATCACAATAGCACTCTATGACGTCACAACCCCCTCTATGACGTCACAACCCCCTCTATGACGTGATAACCTCGTCTATGACATCACAACCCCACTCTATGACATCAGAAACCACTCTGTGACATCACAAACCCCACTATGACGTCACAACCCAACTCTGTGAAATCACAACGCCCCTCTATGAAGTCACAACCCTACCTCTATGATGTCACAACCCTACCTCTATGACATCACAACCCCACTCTATGACATCACAACCCCTCTATGACATCACAATCCCACTCTATGATGTCACAACCCGACTCTGTGACATCACAAACCCCACTATGATGTCACAACTGCACTCTATGACATCACAACCCCACTCTATGATGTCACAACCCTACTCTATGATGTCACAACCCCACTATGATGTCACAACCCAACTCTGTGAAATCACAACGCCCTTCTAAGACGTCACAACCCTACCTCTATGACATCACAACCCTCCCTCTATGGCATCACAATCCCCCACTATGACATCACAACGCGGTTCTGTGACATCACAAACCCCACTATGACATCACAACCCGACTCTGTGACATCACAACCGCACTCTATGACGTTACAACCCCACTCTATGACATCACAACCCGACTCTGTGACATCACAAACACACTCTATGAAATCACAAACCCCACTATGGCATCACAACCCCACTCTATGACATAATAACCCCTCTATGACGTCACAACCCCACTCTATGACGTCACAACGCTACTTCTATGACGTCACAACCCCACTCTGTGACATCAGAAACCACTTAGTGACATCACAAACCCCACTATGACGTCACAACCCAACTCTGTGAAATCACAATGCCCCTCTATGACGTCACAACCCTACCTCTATGACATCACAACCCGACTCTATGACATCATAACCCCTCTATGATGTCACAACCCCACTCTATGACATCACAAACCACTCTGTGACATCACAAACCCCACTATCACGTCACAATCCCAATCTATGACATAATAACCTGACTCTGTGACATCACAACCACACTCTATGACGTCACAACCACACTCTATGACATCACAAACACACTCTATGACATCACAAACCCCACTATGATGTCACAACCCAACTCTGTGAAATCACAACGCCCTTCTATGACGTCACAACCCTACCTCTATGACATCACAACCCCACTCTATGACATCAGAAACCCCTCTATGATGCCACAACTGCACTCTATGACATCCCAATCCCCGATGACGTCACAACCCTCCCTCTATGAAATCACAACCCCCCTCTATGACATCACAAACCCCACTATGACGTCACAACCACACTCTGTGTAATCACAACGCCCTTCTAAGACGTCACAACCCTACCTCTATGACATCACAACCCTCTGTCTATGACATCACAACCCGACTCTGTGACATCACAACCCCACTCTATGACATCACAACCATACTCTATGACATCACAACCACACTCTATGACATCACAAACCACTCTGTGACATCACAAACCACTCTGTGACATCACAACCCAACTCTGTGAAATCACAACCCCTTCTATGACGTCATAACCCCACTCTATGAAATCATAACGCCCTCTATGACATTGTAACCCCACTCTATGACTTCTCTATGAAGAGCTTTTGGAGCGGGATCTCCAGAGAGAAACTCCTCCCTGGCTGCAGATGAGCTGGGACCGCCAAAACCCCCCCCTTTCTCATGGAAGATGCTCCCCAGAGCACCATCGGCTCTTATCTAGCCACTTTCCTCCCAAAAACGAGCCATCTCCTTCCCTCCAACGCTACGGGGCCAAGACAAGACGGGAGAGAACCCAAACGCCCTATCAAGTAACTCTGAAAAGGTGGAATTTGCCCCTTTCCCACAAGAAAAGCCTGAAGAGAAACCTTGCTCCTGCGGCTCGGGCTTGCTTTCCACGTCACCCCAGGGCTTCCAAACCAGGGAGGCTCCTTCGTCCTCCTCTTCCAAGAGGGATCTGTCCCGCAGGGCAGGCAGCTCCGCCTGCAACTGCTCCCCGACATTGATGCGGCTGAAAGGGGGAGGAAGAGGAGGGGGAGGAAGGCACGTCGGGAATGGATACGGCGCAACAAACACTAAAAAAGAGGGAAAACGTGGTGAGGTGGGGCAAAACCGGTCCCTATTGCCCAGCAAAACATCACTCAGTCTTCCGCCACCAACTTCCAACGCCCCTTCCCACCCCCAGCGTTACCCTTCAGCCACTGGAGGCTTTTTGGGCCCCATCGGGAAGGAAAATTTGGAGTTTTCCCCCAAAAGACAGTCCAACTGGTGAGTATCACTCTCCACAGCGGTAGGAAGCTGCCAGAGCCACGGCCAGCGAGTGACCACCGCGTCGGAATGTTGTGTGGAACGCGGGAGGCCGGCAATGGCCTGTGACGTCAGCAAAACCAGTGCTTTACTGGGACAGCACTGGGCGTTTGGGGGCGTTTCTGGCCAATATGGGGGACCCTCCACCCAAAAACACGCTGTGGAGAAGGGGCCGAGCGACACCCACCCCCACCCCCAGTTCCCTCCTCCCGTTTTCCCAGGGGTCGCCCTCATTCCCACGGCTCAACGTGGATTTTTGCCTCATCCTCCATCAAAAGAACCCCAAAATCCTGGAGGTTCTGCCCAAAAAATCTGACAAAACCACGCTGGGGATAAAAATCTTTCCGCCAAGACCCTCCTTTAGCCTTCCTTGCCCTCCTCCTCCTCCTCACACACCACTCCATCCCCCACAAAATTTCCCCCTTCTCAGGGAAATCATGGCTCTGGAGATGGACCCTCCGGCTACCACTTCACCCCTGCGGCTGCCCCGGGCCAGAAGGCGGGGATTGAGCCATTTGGGGATTTTCTAGAAGCAAAAGGAGCAAAGCGAAACCCCGGGGGCCCTTTCCATCCCCCAATCCCCTAGTCCATGGGCTGCAGTCATCATGCTCTAGTGCACTTCACTCTCTTATAAAGTTGGAAGCCCACGAGAAGCACAGTTAGGACGCCACATTTGAAGAAAGCAAACTTCCAGCTCTTCAAGGAGTTAGGAAATAGGACCCCGGGGGAAACTGCCCTTAGGGACAAGGGAGCAGAACAAAGGAAAAAGGGATTTGTAAGTCCTTCCTCTAGAAATCCATTAGACCCAGCTTCATAGAAACGACACCGGTCTGGATGCTGGTGGTTAAAGAGGATGGATTTTGGGGGGGGTTAAAGTAGGAGAATTAATTGGGCGATCACTTCAAATGAGGTCAAATTAAAACTGGAGGCATTTTGCTGGCTGTGAGGGACTGGAGTGGGCAAGCCTCGGGCCACAAAACTCAATGGAACTTGAGTTTGTCCTGGGCAAAAAGGGGAAACCTGAGGCTTTTGCACAAGGAGGGGCCGCTCTGAACCTCACGGCTCCGGGGAAGGTCTCCCCGACTCCAAAAAGACAGAATGTTGGGGGTTGAAAGTCAAATAAAACCACCAAGAGGCACCTGGGCAAGGGCAATCCTCCAGCTGCCCTTCCCTTCTGCCCCCCACCCCCCACCCCCCCAGGGTGCTTTTCTGAACCCAAAGGAGGCATTTGGGGAAGAAAAAGGGAGGGCTGACCTTCCGCGCTCACCTCAGGGCAAGTCCCAGCACAGGGAGGTCCCGGCATCCCCGGAGGAGCCGCAGGCACTGTGGGGCTGCGGGTGGTGACGCCCCGGCGGGGGCTTGTCTTTGGGGGTCGCACGTGGCCTCTTCTTCTGGTGGCAGACGGCCTGCAAACCAGGGACAAAATAACTTGAAATGGCTCAAAAAGGCAGAAAAATAAGATTTTTTGGCCATGGATTTCACACGGTTTATCAGCCCAGGTAAAGTCTAAACAGCCAAAAAACCAATGGGAAAACAGTCTGCAAAGCCACAACGGGGTGCAAGAAAAACTCTATTATTTCCACTGTCCCAAGCGGAAAAGCACTTTCCTCCACAAAATCTATCAAAGGGGCTGAAAAGGTGCAATTCCCACGCACTGAAGCCACACAGCCACCCCCTTCCCCCGCCCACCAAAAATTAAAATAATATCTATTTCCGTGAAGCAAAACCCTCTTTCCTGGCAAGGAACGTTTGAGCAGATGGATTCGTCGAGGAAACAAACCCCCCCAGCAGCTTTTTTACCTCGCCTTTGGCTTTTTCCACCTCATCCCAGACTCTCTTGACCCTTTTCTCCAGCAGGCGAGGTCAGGTGCTGCCAAATCGGATCTTTTTCTTCCATGTATAATAGTATTCCACACACTGGGCCACGGTCTTAGTCTGTATCTAAGGGGAGAAATGCAGGGATATTAAATACTCCCTTGTCATTACAAATGAGGGCAAATGATGTCTTGTCCCGATGGGTTTTTAGCAGGAAGAAGGGTCCTAAGGACAGGATTCCAACGGGGGATTGAAAATAGGACTTCCTGGGTTAAAAGCGTCCCCGCTAACGAGCTCCGCCCCCGTCCAACGGCTTTACCTCCTTCTGGATGAGGCGAAAATTCTTCTTGTGAACATAACAGGCCTCTTTAAATAACTGCTGTTCCACTGGGGTCCAAGTGTCCGAGCCTTGGGATAAACAGCCACAGGCAAATTATTACAAGAGGCATTTCCCTGCCTCAAAAAGCCCCACAAATGGATTAAAACTATTATTTTCCCCACCGAAAACCAACATTTTAAAGAATAATTCCAATATAAAAGGGATCTGTTCTCATCCCATTTTCCTGCGTAATGGTAATCAGCCAAGGGGTGGCATTCGGATCTCCGGGGGGGCCCAGAGCACAGCATTTCCAGAGCTTCCTGCCAGATTTAATGGGAAAAAAGGACTCCAGTTCCTCCGGCAGAGGAGGAAAAGGGGCAATTCTCGCTCCTCGTAGAGAGGGGCAGGCACCCAGTGGTGTTCAATCAAAGAAGAGGGAGCAAATCAGAGCCGCTCGGGGCTTCAGCGAGGGCAGATCTGGGGTTTTCTCTCAGAGTCCCTCAGTCACAGGAGAAATCCCATTCTCCCAACTGTCCCAGAATCCAAACAAGCTCCAATGGATGCACCGGGACGGGCTCTGTCACCCCACCAGACCTTAACGCCGCCACGGGCAGCACCCGGCGCCTTGAGCAAAGAGATTCCGGCCCCTGGAAGAGCCAACTCAGAGCAACTCCCAGCTCAAACCAGTCACAAAGCGGGTTCTTCAGGGGGAAGCGCTGCTCCCTACCGCAACGTTGCCCCGAGCCTTGTGCAGGCAATGCAGAGCCAGCTCCGCGTTCAGCCCTGCCCCGGCTCTGCCGCTGGAAGAGGCCATCTTCAGCAGTTTGAAACTACAAAGGCAAGAAAAAACACCAACGAGTCAGGTTTTCCTCAAAGAAGGAGAAAAGATGCCACAGGAGATGGATGGGAAATGGAGGAAGGGCAGAAAACAGACCGGAAACCAGAAAAGTCCCAGAAAAAAGGCCCATATTCCAACTATTGCCACAGGAAGAGCAGCTTTTGGAGCGGGATCTCCAGAGAGAAACTCCTCCCTGGCTGCAGATGAGCTGGGACCGCCAAAACCCCCCCTTTCTCATGGAAGATGCTCCCCAGAGCACCATCGGCTCTTATCTAGCCACTTTCCTCCCAAAAACGAGCCATCTCCTTCCCTCCAACGCTACGGGGCCAAGACAAGACGGGAGAGAACCCAAACGCCCTATCAAGTAACTCTGAAAAGGTGGAATTTGCCCCTTTCCCACAAGAAAAGCCTGAAGAGAAACCTTTCTCCTGCGACTCGGGCTTGCTTTCCACGTCACCCCAGGGCTTCCAAACCAGGGAGGCTCCTTCGTCCTCCTCTTCCAAGAGGGATCTGTCCCGCAGGGCAGGCAGCTCCGCCTGCAACTGCTCCCCAACATTGATGCGGCTAAAAGGGGGAGGAAGAGGAGGGG
Organism: Numenius arquata; assembly: GCF_964106895.1. NCBI lineage: Eukaryota > Metazoa > Chordata > Aves > Charadriiformes > Scolopacidae > Numenius > Numenius arquata. Next base: position 79,823 of record NW_027415668.1, read on the forward strand.
GAGGAAGGCACGTCAGGAATGGATACGGCGCAACAAACGCTAAAAAAGAGGGAAAACGTGGTGAGGTGGGGCAAAACCGGTCCCTATTTCCCAGCAAAACATCACTCAGTCTTCCGCCACCAACTTCCAACGCCCCTTCCCACCCCCAGCGTTACCCTTCGGCCACTGGAGGCTTTTTGGGCCCCATCGGGCAGGACAATTTGGGGGTTTCCCCAAAAAAACAATCCAACTGCTGAATGTCACTCTCCACAGCGGTAGGAAGCTGCCACAGCCACGGCCAGTGAGCGACCGCCGCCCCGGAATGTTGTGTGGAACGCGGGAGGCCGGCAACGGCCTGTGACGTCAGCAAAACCAGTGCTTTACTGGGACAGCACTGGGCCTTTGGGGGGGTTTCTGGCCCATATGGGGGACCCTCCACCCAAAAACACGCTGTGGAGAAGGGGCCGAGCGACAACCACCCCCACCCCCAGTTCCCTCCTCCCGTTTTCCCAGGGGTCGCCCTCATTCCCACGGCTGAACGTGGATTTTTGCCTCATCCTCCATCAAAAGAACCCCAAAATCCTGGAGGTTCTGCCGAAAAAATCTGACAAAACCACACTGGGGATAAAAATATTTCCGCCAAGACCCTCCTTTAGCCTTCCTTGCCCTCCTCCTCCTCCTCACACACCACTCCATCCCCCACAAAATTTCCCCCTTCTCAGGGAAATCATGGCTCTGGAGATGGACCCTCCGGCTACCACTTCACCCCTGCGGCTGCCCCGGGCCAGAAGGCGGGGATTGAGCCATTTGGGGATTTTCTAGAAGCAAAAGGAGCAAAGCGAAACCCCGGGGGCCCTTTCCATCCCCCAATCCCCTAGTCCATGGGCTGCAGTCATCATGCTCTAGTGCAGTTCACTCTCTTCACAAGTTGGAAGCCCACGAGAAGCACAGTTAGGACGCCACATTTTAAGAAAGCAAACTTCCAGCTCTTCAAGGAGTTAGGAAATAGGACCCCGTGGGAAACTGCCCTTAGGGACAAGGGAGCAGAACAAAGGAAAAAGGGATTTGTAAGTCCTTCCTCTAGAAATCCATTAGACCCAGCTTCATAGAAACGACACCGGTCTGGATGCTGGTGGTTAAAGAGGATGGATTTTGGGGGGGGTTAAATTAGGAGAATTAATTGGGCGATCACTTCAAATGAGGTCAAATTAAAACTGGAGGCATTTTGCTGGCTGTGAGGGACTCGAGTGGGCAAGCCTCGGGCCACAAAACTCAATGGAACTTGAGTTTGTCCTGGGCAAAAAGGGGAAACCTGAGGCTTTTGCACAAGGAGGGGCCGCTCTGAACCTCACGGCTCCAGGGAAGGTCTCCCCGACTCCAAAAAGAATGTTGGGGGTTGAAAGTCAAATAAAACCACCAAGAGGCACCTGGGCAAGGGCAATCCTCCAGCTGCCCTTCCCTTCTGCCCCCGCCCCGCCCCCCACCCCCCCTCCCCAGGGTGCTTTTCTGAACCCAAAGGAGGCATTTGGGGAAGAAAAAGGGAGGGCTGACCTTCCGCGCTCACCTCAGGGCAAGTCCCAGCACAGGGAGGTCCCGGCATCCCCGGAGGAGCCGCAGGCGCTGTGGGGCTGCGGGTGGTGACGCCCCGGCGTGGGCTTGTCTTTGGGGGTCGCACGTGGCCTCTTCTTCTGGGGGCAGACGGCCTGCAAACCAGGGACAAAATAACTTGAAATGGCTCAAAAAGGCAGAAAAATAAGATTTTTTGGCCATGGATTTCACGCGGTTTATCAGCCCAGGTAAAGTCTAAACAGCCAAAAAACCAATGGGAAAACAGGGTGCAAAGCCACAACGGGGTGCAAGAAAAACTGTATTATTTCCACTGTCCCAAGCGGAAAAGCACTTTCCTCCACCAAATCTATCAAAGGGGCTGAAAAGGTGCAATTCCCACGCACTGAAGCCACACAGCCACCCCCTTCCCCCGCCCACCAAAAATTAAAATAATATCTATTTCCGTGAAGCAAAACCCTCTTTCCTGGCAAGGAACGTTTGAGCAGATGGATTCGTCGAGGAAACAAACCCCCCCAGCAGCTTTTTTACCTCGCCTTTGGCTTTTTCCACCTCATCCCGGACTCTCTTGACCCTTTTCTCCAGCAGGCGAGGTCAGGTGCTGCCAAATCGGATCTTTTTCTTCCATGTATAATAGTATTCCACACACTGGGCCACGGTCTTAGTCTGTATCTAAGGGGAGAAATGCAGGGATATTAAATACTCCCTTGTCATTACAAATGAGGGCAAATGATGTCTTGTCCCGATGGGTTTTTAGCAGGAAGAAGGGTCCTAAGGACAGGATTCCAACGGGGGATTGAAAATAGGACTTCCTGGGTTAAAAGCGTCCCCGCTAACGAGCTCCGCCCCCGTCCAACGGCTTTACCTCCTTCTGGATGAGGCGAAAATTCTTCTTGTGAACATAACAGGCCTCTTTAAATAACTGCTGTTCCACTGGGGTCCAAGTGTCCGAGCCTTGGGATAAACAGCCACAGGCAAATTATTACAAGAGGCATTTCCCTGCCTCAAAAAGCCCCACAAATGGATTAAAACTATTATTTTCCCCACCGAAAACCAACATTTTAAAGAATAATTCCAATATAAAAGGGATCTGTTCTCATCCCATTTTCCTGCGTAATGGTAATCAGCCAAGGGGTGGCATTCGGATCTCCGGGGGGGCCCAGAGCACAGCATTTCCAGAGCTTCCTGCCAGATTTAATGGGAAAAAAGGACTCCAGTTCCTCCGGCAGAGGAGGAAAAGGGGCAATTCTCGCTCCTCGTAGAGAGGGGCAGGCACCCAGTGGTGTTCAATCAAAGAAGAGGGAGCAAATCAGAGCCGCTCGGGGCTTCAGCGAGGGCAGATCTGGGGTTTTCTCTCAGAGTCCCTCAGTCACAGGAGAAATCCCATTCTCCCAACTGTCCCAGAATCCAAACAAGCTCCAATGGATGCACCGGGACGGGCTCTGTCACCCCACCAGACCTTAACGCCGCCACGGGCAGCACCCGGCGCCTTGAGCAAAGAGATTCCGGCCCCTGGAAGAGCCAACTCAGAGCAACTCCCAGCTCAAACCAGTCACAAAGCGGGTTCTTCAGGGGGAAGCGCTGCTCCCTACCGCAACGTTGCCCCGAGCCTCGTGCAGGCAATGCAGAGCCAGCTCCGCGTTCAGCCCTGCCCCGGCTCTGCCGCTGGAAGAGGCCATCTTCAGCAGCTTTGAAACTACAAAGGCAAGAAAAAACACCAACGGGTCAGGTTTTCCTCAAAGAAGGAGAAAAGATGCCACAGGAGATGGATGGGAAATGGAGGAAGGGCAGAAAACAGACCGGAAACCAGAAAAGTCCCAGAAAAAAGGCCCATATTCCAACTATTGCCACAGGAAGAGCAGCTTTTGGAGCGGGATCTCCAGAGAGAAACTCCTCCCTGGCTGCAGATGAGCTGGGACCGCCAAAACCCCCCCTTTCTCATGGAAGATGCTCCCGAGAGCACCATCGGCTCTTATCTAGCCACTTTCCTCCCAAAAACGAGCCATCTCCTTCCCTCCAACGCTACGGGGCCAAGACAAGACGGGAGAGAACCCAAACACCCTAGCAAGTAACTCTGAAAAGGGGGAATTTGCCCCTTTCCCACAAGAAAAGCCTGAAGAGAAACCTTTCTCCTGCGGCTCGGGCTTGCTTTCCATGTCACCCCAGGGCTTCCAAACCAGGGAGGCTCCTTCCTCCTCCTCTTCCAAGAGGCATCTGTCCCGCAGGGCAGGCAGCTCCGCCTGCAACTGCTCCCCGACATTGATGCGGCTGAAAGGGGGAGGAAGAGGAGGGGGAGGAAGGCACGTCAGGAATGGATACGGCGCAACAAACGCTAAAAAAGAGGGAAAACGTGGTGAGGTGGGGCAAAACCGGTCCCTATTGCCCAGCAAAACATCACTCAGTCTTCCGCCACCAACTTCCAACGCCCCTTCCCACCCCCAGCGTTACCCTTCGGCCACTGGAGGCTTTTTGGGCCCCATCGGGCAGGACAATTTGGGGGTTTCCCCAAAAAAACAATCCAACTGCTGAATGTCACTCTCCACAGCGGTAGGAAGCTGCCACAGCCACGGCCAGCGAGCGACCGCCGCCTCGGAATGTTGTGTGGAACGCGGGAGGCCGGCAACGGCCTGTGACGTCAGCAAAACCAGTGCTTTACTGGGACAGCAACTGGGCCTTTGGGGGGGTTTCTGGCCCATATGGGGGACCCTCCACCCAAAAACACACTGTGGAGAAGGGGCCGAGCGACACCCACCCCCACCCCCAGTTCCCTCCTCCCGTTTTCCCAGGGGTCGCCCTCATTCCCACGGCTCAACGTGGATTTTTGCCTCATCCTCCATCAAAAGAACCCCAAAATCCTGGAGGTTCTGCCCAAAAAATCTGACAAAACCACGCTGGGGATAAAAATCTTTCCGCCAAGACCCTCCTTTAGCCTTTCTTGCCCTCCTCCTCCTCACACACCACTCCATCCCCCACAAAATTTCCCCCTTCTCAGGGAAATCAGGGCTCTGGAGATGGACCCTCCGGCTACCACTTCACCCCTGCGGCTGCCCCGGGCCAGAAGGCGGGGATTGAGCCATTTGGGCCTTTTCTAGAAGCAAAAGGAGCAAAGCGAAACCCCGGGAGCCCTTTCCATCCCCCAATCCCCTAGTCCATGGGCTGCAGTCATCATGCTCTAGTGCACTTCACTCTCTTATAAAGTTGGAAGCCCACGAGAAGCACAGTTAGGACGCCACATTTTAAGAAAGCAAACTTCCAGCTCTTCAAGGAGTTAGGAAATAGGACCCCGTGGGAAACTGCCCTTAGGGACAAGGGAGCAGAACAAAGGAAAAAGGGATTTGTAAGTCCTTCCTCTAGAAATCCATTAGACCCAGCTTCATAGAAACGACACCGGTCTGGATGCTGGTGGTTAAAGAGGATGGATTTTGGGGGGGGTTAAATTAGGAGAATTAATTGGGCGATCACTTCAAATGAGGTCAAATTAAAACTGGAGGCATTTTGCTGGCTGTGAGGGACTGGAGTGTGCAAGCCTCGGGCCACAAAACTCAATGGAACTTGAGTTTGTCCTGGGCAAAAAGGGGAAACCTGAGGCTTTTGCACAAGGAGGGGCCGCTCTGAACCTCACGGCTCCGGGGAAGGTCTCCCCGACTCCAAAAAGACAGAACGTTGGGGGTTGAAAGTCAAATAAAACCACCAAGAGGCACCTGGGCAAGGGCAATCCTCCAGCTGCCCTTCCCTTCTCCCCCCCACCCCCCCCAGGGTGCTTTTCTGAACCCAAAGGAGGCATTTGGGGAAGAAAAAGGGAGGGCTGACCTTCCGCGCTCACCTCAGGGCAAGTCCCAGCACAGGGAGGTCCCGGCATCCCCGGAGGAGCCGCAGGCGCTGTGGGGCTGCGGGTGGTGACGCCCCGGCGTGGGCTTGTCTTTGGGGGTCGCACGTGGCCTCTTCTTCTGGGGGCAGACGGCCTGCAAACCAGGGACAAAATAACTTGAAATGGCTCAAAAAGGCAGAAAAATAAGATTTTTTGGCCATGGATTTCACGCGGTTTATCAGCCCAGGTAAAGTCTAAACAGCCAAAAAACCAATGGGAAAACAGGGTGCAAAGCCACAACGGGGTGCAAGAAAAACTGTATTATTTCCACTGTCCCAAGCGGAAAAGCACTTTCCTCCACAAAATCTATCAAAGGGGCTGAAAAGGTGCAATTCCCACGCACTGAAGCCACACAGCCACCCCGTTCCCCCGCCCACCAAAAATTCAAATAATATCTATTTCCGTGAAGCAAATCCCTCTTTCCTGGCAAGGAACGTTTGAGCAGATGGATTCGTCCAGGAAACAAACCCCCCCAGCAGCTTTTTTACCTCGCCTTTGGCTTTTTCCACCTCATCCTGGACTCTCTTGACCCTTTTCTCCAGCAGGCGAGGTCAGGTGCTGCCAAATCGGATCTTTTTCTTCCATGTATAATAGTATTCCACACACTGGGCCACGGTCTTAGTCTGTATCTAAGGGGAGAAATGCAGGGATATTAAATACTCCCTTGTCATTACAAATGAGGGCAAATGATGTCTTGTCCCGATGGGTTTTTAGCAGGAAGAAGGGTCCTAAGGACAGGATTCCAACGGGGGATTGAAAATAGGACTTCCTGGGTTAAAAGCGTCCCCGCTAACGAGCTCCGCCCCCGTCCAACGGCTTTACCTCCTTCTGGATGAGGCGAAAATTCTTCTTGTGAACATAACAGGCCTCTTTAAATAACTGCTGTTCCACTGGGGTCCAAGTGTCCGAGCCTTGGGATAAACAGCCACAGGCAAATTATTACAAGAGGCATTTCCCTGCCTCAAAAAGCCCCACAAATGGATTAAAACTATTATTTTCCCCACCGAAAACCAACATTTTAAAGAATAATTCCAATATAAAAGGGATCTGTTCTCATCCCATTTTCCTGCGTAATGGTAATCAGCCAAGGGGTGGCATTCGGATCTCCGGGGGGGCCCAGAGCACAGCATTTCCAGAGCTTCCTGCCAGATTTAATGGGAAAAAAGGACTCCAGTTCCTCCGGCAGAGGAGGAAAAGGGGCAATTCTCGCTCCTCGTAGAGAGGGGCAGGCACCCAGTGGTGTTCAATCAAAGAAGAGGGAGCAAATCAGAGCCGCTCGGGGCTTCAGCGAGGGCAGATCTGGGGTTTTCTCTCAGAGTCCCTCAGTCACAGGAGAAATCCCATTCTCCCAACTGTCCCAGAATCCAAACAAGCTCCAATGGATGCACCGGGACGGGCTCTGTCACCCCACCAGACCTTAACGCCGCCACGGGCAGCACCCGGCGCCTTGAGCAAAGAGATTCCGGCCCCTGGAAGAGCCAACTCAGAGCAACTCCCAGCTCAAACCAGTCACAAAGCGGGTTCTTCAGGGGGAAGCGCTGCTCCCTACCGCAACGTTGCCCCGAGCCTCGTGCAGGCAATGCAGAGCCAGCTCCGCGTTCAGCCCTGCCCCGGCTCTGCCGCTGGAAGAGGCCATCTTCAGCAGCTTTGAAACTACAAAGGCAAGAAAAAACACCAACGAGTCAGGTTTTCCTCAAAGAAGGAGAAAAGATGCCACAGGAGATGGATGGGAAATGGAGGAAGGGCAGAAAACAGACCGGAAACCAGAAAAGTCCCAGAAAAAAGACCCATATTCCAACTATTGCCACAGGAAGAGCAGCTTTTGGAGCGGGATCTCCAGAGAGAAACTCCTCCCTGGCTGCAGATGAGCTGGGACCGCCAAAACCCCCCCTTTCTCATGGAAGATGCTCCCGAGAGCACCATCGGCTCTTATTTAGCCACTTTCCTCCCAAAAACGAGCCATCTCCTTCACTCCAACGCTACGGGGCCAAGACAAGACGGGAGAGAACCCAAACGCCCTAGCAAGTAACTCTGAAAAGGTGGAATTTGCCCCTTTCCCACAAGAAAAGCCTGAAGAGAAACCTTTCTCCTGCGGCTCGGGCTTGCTTTCCACGTCACCCCAGGGCTTCCAAACCAGGGAGGCTCCTTCCTCCTCCTCTTCCAAGAGGGATCTGTCCCGCAGGGCAGGCAGCTCTGCCTGGAACTGCTCCCCGACACTGATGCGGCTGAAAGGGGGAGGAAGAGGAGGGGGAGGAAGGCACGTCGGGAATGGATACGGCGCAACAAACGCTAAAAAAGAGGGAAAACGTGGTGAGGTGGGGCAAAACCGGTCCCTATTGCCCAGCAAAACATCACTCAGTCTTCTGCCACCAACTTCCACCGCCCCTTCCCACCCCCAGCGTTACCCTTCGGCCACTGGAGGCTTTTTGGGCCCCATCGGGCAGGACAATTTGGGGGTTTCCCCAAAAAAACAATCCAACTGCTGAATGTCACTCTCCACAGCGGTAGGAAGCTGCCACAGCCACGGCCAGCGAGCGACCGCCGCCTCGGAATGTTGTGTGGAACGCGGGAGGCCGGCAACGGCCTGTGACGTCAGCAAAACCAGTGCTTTACTGGGACAGCACTGGGCGTTTGGGGGGGTTTCTGGCCCATATGGGGGACCCTCCACCCAAAAACACGCTGTGGAGAAGGGGCCGAGCGACACCCACCCCCACCCCCAGTTCCCTCCTCCCGTTTTCCCAGGGGTCGCCCTCATTCCCACGGCTCAACGTGGATTTTTGCCTCATCCTCCATCAAAAGAACCCCAAAATCCTGGATGTTCTGCCCAAAAATTCTATGACATCACAATCTCCGATGATGTCACAACCCCCTCTATGACGTCACAATCCCACTCTATGACGTCACAACCCGACTCTGTGACATCACAAACCCCACTATGACGTCACAACCGCACTCTATGATGTCACAACCCCCTCTATGATATAACCCCCATCTATGACATCACAATCCCCGATGAGGTCACAACTCCCATGACATCACAACCCCACCCTATGACATCACAACCCTACCTCTATGACATCATAGCCCCCTATGACATCACAACCCCATTCTATGACATCACAACCGCACTCTATGACGTCACAACCCCCTCTATGACGTCACAACCCCACTGTATGACATGATAACCTCCTCTATGACATCACAACCCCACTCTATGACATCAGAAACCACTCTGTGACATCACAAACCCCACTATGACGTCACAACCCAACTCTGTGAAATCACAACGCCCCTCTATGAAGTCACAACCCTACCTCTATGATGTCACAACCCTACCTCTATGACATCACAACCCCTCTATGACATCACAATCCCACTCTATGATGTCACAACCCGACTCTGTGACATCACAAACCCCACTATGATGTCACAACTGCACTCTATGACATCACAACCCCACTCTATGATGTCACAACCCTACTCTATGATGTCACAACCCCACTATGATGTCACAACCCAACTCTGTGAAATCACAACGCCCTTCTAAGACGTCACAACCCTACCTCTATGACATCACAACCCTCCCTCTATGGCATCACAATCCCCCACTATGACATCACAACGCGGTTCTGTGACATCACAAACCCCACTGTGACATCACAACCCGACTCTGTGACATCACAACCGCACTCTATGACGTTACAACCCCACTCTATGAAATCACAACCCGACTCTGTGACATCACAAACACACTCTATGAAATCACAAACCCCACTATGGCATCACAACCCCACTCTATGACATAATAACCCCTCTATGACGTCACAACCCCACTCTATGACGTCACAACGCTACTTCTATGACGTCACAACCCCACTCTGTGACATCAGAAACCACTTAGTGACATCACAAACCCCACTATGACGTCACAACCCAACTCTGTGAAATCACAATGCCCCTCTATGACGTCACAACCCTACCTCTATGACATCACAACCCGACTCTATGACATCATAACCCCTCTATGATGTCACAACCCCACTCTATGACATCACAAACCACTCTGTGACATCACAAACCCCACTATCACGTCACAATCCCAATCTATGACATAATAACCTGACTCTGTGACATCACAACCACACTCTATGACGTCACAACCACACTCTATGACATCACAAACACACTCTATGACATCACAAACCCCACTATGATGTCACAACCCAACTCTGTGAAATCACAACGCCCTTCTATGACGTCACAACCCTACCTCTATGACATCACAACCCCACTCTATGACATCAGAAACCCCTCTATGATGCCACAACTGCACTCTATGACATCCCAATCCCCGATGACGTCACAACCCTCCCTCTATGAAATCACAACCCCCCTCTATGACATCACAAACCCCACTATGACGTCACAACCACACTCTGTGTAATCACAACGCCCTTCTAAGACGTCACAACCCTACCTCTATGACATCACAACCCTCTGTCTATGACATCACAACCCGACTCTGTGACATCACAACCCCACTCTATGACATCACAACCATACTCTATGACATCACAACCACACTCTATGACATCACAAACCACTCTGTGACATCACAAACCACTCTGTGACATCACAACCCAACTCTGTGAAATCACAACCCCTTCTATGACGTCATAACCCCACTCTATGAAATCATAACGCCCTCTATGACATTGTAACCCCACTCTATGACTTCTCTATGAAGAGCTTTTGGAGCGGGATCTCCAGAGAGAAACTCCTCCCTGGCTGCAGATGAGCTGGGACCGCCAAAACCCCCCCCTTTCTCATGGAAGATGCTCCCCAGAGCACCATCGGCTCTTATCTAGCCACTTTCCTCCCAAAAACGAGCCATCTCCTTCCCTGCAACGCTACGGGGCCAAGACAAGACGGGAGAGAACCCAAACGCCCTATCAAGTAACTCTGAAAAGGTGGAATTTGCCCCTTTCCCACAAGAAAAGCCTGAAGAGAAACCTTGCTCCTGCGGCTCGGGCTTGCTTTCCACGTCACCCCAGGGCTTCCAAACCAGGGAGGCTCCTTCGTCCTCCTCTTCCAAGAGGGATCTGTCCCGCAGGGCAGGCAGCTCCGCCTGCAACTGCTCCCCGACATTGATGCGGCTGAAAGGGGGAGGAAGAGGAGGGGGAGGAAGGCACGTCGGGAATGGATACGGCGCAACAAACACTAAAAAAGAGGGAAAACGTGGTGAGGTGGGGCAAAACCGGTCCCTATTGCCCAGCAAAACATCACTCAGTCTTCCGCCACCAACTTCCAACGCCCCTTCCCACCCCCAGCGTTACCCTTCAGCCACTGGAGGCTTTTTGGGCCCCATCGGGAAGGAAAATTTGGAGTTTTCCCCCAAAAGACAGTCCAACTGGTGAGTATCACTCTCCACAGCGGTAGGAAGCTGCCAGAGCCACGGCCAGCGAGTGACCACCGCGTCGGAATGTTGTGTGGAACGCGGGAGGCCGGCAATGGCCTGTGACGTCAGCAAAACCAGTGCTTTACTGGGACAGCACTGGGCGTTTGGGGGCGTTTCTGGCCAATATGGGGGACCCTCCACCCAAAAACACGCTGTGGAGAAGGGGCCGAGCGACACCCACCCCCAACCCGGGTTCCCTCCTCCTGTTTTCCCAGCGTTTGCCCTCATTCCCACGGCTCAACGTGGATTTTTGCCTCATCCTCCATCAAAAAAATCCAAAATCCTGGATGTTCTGCCCAAAAAATATAACAAAACCACACTGGGGATAAAACTCATTCTACAGACCGTCCTTTAACCTTCCTTGCCCTCCTCCTCCTCACACACCACTCCATCCCCCACAAAATTTCCCTCTTCTCAGGGAAATCATGGCTCTGGAGATGGACCCTCCGGCTACCACTTCACCCCTGCGGCTGCCCCGGGGCAGAAGGCGGGGATTGAGCCATTTGGGGCTTTTCTAGAAGCAAAAGGAGCAAAGCGAAACCCTGAGGGCCGTTTCCATCCCTCCTCCCCCAATCCCCAGGGAAAAATCCCCTCCTTTTTACTCTTTCCAGCTTTTTTGGGAGGCAAAAGCAAAGCCGGGGCCTGTGGGCTCAATTCCTCGGCTCCAGGTGTCAAAACCAGTAAGCAGAAGCCGAGCCCAGTAGGGAAACTGGGATGAGTGGGCGGCTGCGCCCCGGACACGCCGGTTTGGGTCCAACCACCACCTCTTTTTAATGATTGGATTCAGTTTTGAACCTCAAACTCGTACCATAAAAACCAGGCGGTGGCTTTAGGAGGAGCTCCAACTGCTCCGTGTCAACACCCGGGTTTCCACCGCAGTCATTGATCCCCCAGGAAGGGGGAGAATGTTTGAATTTAGGAATTCTCTGGCAGAAAATGGCTCCAAATGGGTGGAGTTGCTGGATTTAATGACAGCTGGTTGGATTCCTTTCCAGTTCTCCTGAGAACAAGAGCTGGGGAGAAGAAACCCCCCCGCCAGCTTTTGTGTGGCCAGAGACAGAGCTCAAAGGAATAAAAGTCATTTCCCAAATCGTCTTGAAATCCTTCAAATCTCCTCCTCAAAGCCCAACGATTTCCCCAGCTTTCCCATCCCCCTTGACACTTCCCACCTCCCCTTTTCTTTTCCTGCAGCTCCAGGTGATTAACGGGGGACGTATTTCCAATCAATTCCTCCCACGGACCCTGCAACCTTTGCCAAAGTCTCACCAAAACAAAGGCCTTTTGCCTAAATACACTCAAAGCACAAAAAATTGCCACCCACCTGCTTCCCGGCTGCTGTCGTCACCGGGACCAAGACGGGACCCACCTTCATCTCCTCCCAAAAGCATCTCAGGCTTTTGAGGGACAATTTCCATCTCCTGCTGCCTCCAGCCACAGTTTCTGGGCACAAACAAGGGCAGGGGGGGGGTTTCTGCCATCAGCCAAGTCAAAGACATCCAAACTTTGCTGGTCCATGGGGGCTGCCCAGCCAAGGAGATGTCCCTTAATTATATCGACTGGCAACTTCTATTATCATCAGAAGGTTGATCAGACTCGGTCCATAGACCCCAGCTCCAGCGTCACCACCCCAACGGGCTCCAGTCTGTGAGACTCGCACAGGCTCAGCTGAGAAAATGATGGCTCCAAAGGAAATGTAGCTCCAGGAGACAGAGCTCCACGGCCTGAGCGCAGCACTAACCAGAAGCTTTACTGACTCAACCGCTGCTTTTCTACCCAAACGCTGCTCATCTCCAGGGAGAGAAAGCTGCTTTAGCCACTTCTCCTCCAAAGCCCTCACAGGGCTAAAGCCACACAGTCAGGAGCACCCCTCTGCACAGAGACACAGCCAGCAGAAAGGCAATCCTTTGGGAAATCCATCAGGACACCCATTCCAGCAGAAAAGAGAATCCTTACCAGGCTGGTGGCAAAACTCCCCACGTCTCTGGGCCAGGGGGACGTCACCAACGCGTCCACACCTCTGAGGTTTGGGGTCCACCACGAGGCTGGTTTCCATTCTGTCCTCACATTCACATCTGTCATTCACATCCTCGGAGCTAAAACTGTCGGCAGGAGCTGCCTCATCCGGGGACTCGGAACCACCCGGGCACCTGACCTGCAGAACACAAGTACCTCTCAAGAGACCTTGATGTCCTGCATTAACACACCAGCCCGCTCTTGAGATCACACAACCACACAATGGTCACAGTTGGAAGGCACCTTAAAGCCACTCCAGTGCCACCCCCTGCCCTGGGCAGGGACACCTCCCACCACACCAGGCTGCTCCAAGACCCCTCCAACCCGGCCTGGAACCCCTCCAGGGATGGGGCAGCCACAGCTTCTCGGGGCAACCTGGGCCAGGCTCTCACCACCCCCCCAGCAAACCATTTCCTCCCCACATCTCATCTCAATCTCCTCTCTTCCAGTGGCAAATCCTTCCCCCTCCTCCCACGGCTCCCCTCCCTCATCCAGAGTCCCTCCCCAGCTTTCCTGGAGCCCCTTTAGGGACTGGAATGGGCTCCAAGGTCTCCCCGGAGCCTTCCCTTCTCCAGGCTGAACCCCCAACTCTCTTAGCCTTTCCTCACAGCAGAGGGGCTCCAGCCCTCCCAGCATCTCCATGGCCTCCTCTGGCCCACACTCCACATTGTTGGCTCCTGTGGAGCTTCTCACCCACCAACACCCCCACGTCCTTCTCCTCAGGGCTGCTCTCCAGCCATTCTCCACCCAGCCTGGATTTGTACCTTGCACCTTGCACTTGGCCTGGTGGAACTTCAGGAGGGTCACAGGAGCCACCTCCATCCTGCCCATGTCCCTCTGGCTCTGGGCAGAGGGTGGAGAAGCAGGACAACTGGCGGACTCATCACACAGGACTGCGGGAGAGCTGATCCCACCTCGCTGAGGAGCTGCTGGGACCGTCCCAGAGGCAAAAGGGGCTGAGTCTCTCCTGCATCTTCAGGGATAACGTTCCTCAAAGCCCAGGAAGAAACAGGGCCTGACCAGCGCGGGGGAAAGGAGACCCCACGGGGCAGGGGACGGGGGGACAACGACAGGACAAACACAGTCATTCCTCGGAACAGAGCGCCTTCCTCGGCACTCTTGCTCAGAAACGTGGTTTCTGGAGGAACTGGGTGTTTCACGGAAGGTTTTTACCCTCTTCCACCACCAGCACCTCCCGGCGGGACTCTCTCGGTGACAGGAGGTCGAGGTGACAGGGACAGTCCAGCGCAGGGAGCGCTTTGGGGCCCTGAGCTCTGTGCAAAACCCCAAAACTCGCTTTTTGAAGGTTGTTGGCCCTGCTGTGAGGGAAAGTTTGAAAATATTTTTTAAAAATGAAGCCACAAGAAATAGAACGAAAGACGTCGAGTGAAGGAAACGTCTCCTGGCGACATTAAGCTGCAAACAGCGTTGGTGGTTTCATCCTCCTGGCTTGGTTTCCTCTTGGCAACTTCATCCTCAAAACCACCTTTTCTTCCTCAAAACCACCTTTCTCCCTCTCCCCAGGGCCAGGCTCAAAAGGAGCACCCAAGGGCCGCAGTACCCAAGGGCCGGAGATTGCTCCCACACCCAAGGGGACAGGTTTTCACAGCACAGGGGGGGTGGCACTGCTTTGGGGGTGCTCACAGCAAAGGGGGGGGTGGCACTGCTTTGGGGGTGCTCACAGCAAAGGGGGCGGGGGGGCATCGATGACCCCCTTTTTCCCCCCATCCAGGTTCTCTGCGTGGAATCCATCTGCGTCGACCCCGCCAGCATCGAAGGGAACATCAAGGTGAGACCCTGGGGGGGCAGAAGCGACACCGAGGTGAGAACCTTGAGGTGGGGCGTCCCCCAAAATTCGTGCCCACCCCCCCAAAAAAACCCGTGCAGACACCCTCCCCCCAGCAAGTGAAGCTCAACCCGCATCGAGGGGGACACGGGGGTCTCCCCTCGGGGACAGCGGGGGGGGCAGGACATGTCTGTGAGCTGGGACCAAGCAGGGACAGGCTGGGGGGGGGGAAAGGGAGGGGAGTGGGAGGAGTGCGGCCAGGGGTGGGGCTGAGGCCACACCCAGCTGGCAGGTCAGGAAGGGGTGGGGCTAAAGAAAGGGGTGGGGCTAAGAAAGGAGGCCACACCCACCAGAGGCACCCCAGGGAAGGGCAGGGCTAGGGGGAAGGGAGTGGGGCTCTGGCAGGCCACGCCCACAGACTCAGGGAGGAGGTGGAGCTAAAGGACAAGGCCACGCCCACCAGTGGGAGTTACCCCTAGAAGGGTGAGGGTGGGAAAAGTGGGTGGGGCCAAGGGAGGCCACACCTACCACTCATACAAGGGAGTGGCTGGGCTATGGGCAGGGGCGGAGCCACAGGGAAGGGGTGGGGCCAAGGGAGGTCACACCCACAGGGAACACCCTGGGGGGCGGTGCTAAGGGAACAAGCCACACCCCCAAGGGCTACTACAGGCAGGGACAGAGGGGCGTGGCTAAGGGAGAAGGGGTGGAGCTGAAGGGAAGGGGCGTGGCTAAGGGAGGAAGCCACACCCCCAGGTGAGACAGGGACACAAAGGGGTGGAGCCAGGGAAAACAAGCCACGCCCACAGGGCCTCCTGCAAGAGGCAGGGCTAAGGCAGTGAACCCCACCCACAAGAGCTGGAAGGCCACACCCACAAAGGGGTGGGGCTAAATGAGAAGACCACACCCACAAAGGGGTGGGGCTAACTGGGCCAAGCCACAGCCCCAGCAGCCCCCATCATTCCAAGGGAGGGCGTGGCCAGGGGTTGCCCCACCCCATGGCAGTGCCCACCCTGTCTGCCCCCAAAAAAGGGGACAACCTCCCCAAAAAGGGGACTGTCCCCTCCCCGGGTGTGCCCCCCAAAACAGGGACAACACCCCCAAAAAGGGGGCTGCCCCCCCCCAAACGCTGTTGTCTCCCGAGGAACCAGGGTACGAGGGGGAGGCAGTGAACACCCACCGCGAGCGGCCACAGGTAAGGGAGGAGCCCCCCAAAAAACCCCCAAAAGAGGGGACAGATCTCATTAAACACCCCTGAAATTGGGGGGGTGGTAGATTTTGGGGAACCTCCCCCAGAACCCCATTTTGCCCCGTAGAATGTTGACATCAGCCGCCCCCCTCGCCAAAGCCCTGGTCACTGTCCCCAAGCATTATTGGGGGTGGGGGGCATTAATTTTGGGGGCTTCCAGGGGGGTCCATCAGGGTGATGGGGGTGATCTCCAGGTACCTACGAGGGGGATGAGGAGGGTGTGTGTGTGAGGTGGTGACCCGCTACCCTCCAGCACCTTTTGGGGGGTACCTGCACCCCCTGGGCCCATGACAGACCCCTCCATTCACTTGGTTTGGGTGTGTGGGGGTGGGGGTGTGAGTGTGTGTGTGTGTGTGTGGGGGGGAGGTGTGTTTGTCAGTGGTTTTCAGGTGTTTTTTCTCTGCAGTGCAGTATAAACGGCCCGGAGGGGGCGGGTGCTGCTCTGTGTGCACCGGGAATGGGAAGGGGGGGGGGGCACCACAAAAACACCCATTTTCCCAACCCCCTCACCCCAAAAACCACTAATTCTCTCACCCCCCACCCCAAAACACACTTCCTCACCCAAAAAGACCCCTCTCCCAACTCCTCCATCCCCCAAAAAACCCTCTCCCACCCCAAACTCCCCTCTCTCCCAACCCAGACAGCCCAAAACCCCCCACATTCTCCCAACCCCACCAAAAAAATCTCTCCCAAACCCCCCCACCCCCAAAGAACACCCCTCCTCCCAAACCTGCACCCCCAAAACCCCTCCCATCCCAAACTCCCCTTACCAGCTCAAAAAACCCAACCCCAAACCCCCACTCTCCCAAACCCCCCCAAACCCACCCTCAACACCCCCCATCCCAAAAGACCCTCTCCCACCCCAAACCCCAGCTCACTTCTGCCTCACAAGCTCTTCCCTCGTTCATCACCAGCTTCTTGATAGCCCCAAAAACCTCCTGTCACTCCCTGGAAGGGAAGGGCTCTGGTGGTGCCTTGCGAGGGGCGGGGTCAGCACAGGTGCTTTAAATCTCTTCTTTTGGTAAAACTGGCTATTTGGGGGAGTTTTTATCTTGTTTCTAATGGTTCAAGCCAAGCGGTGCGGCCCTTTTGTGGCCCTGAGGGGAAAGGGGGCAGGGGCGCCTTTCCCGCCTTTTTCACCACCTGAGGGGAGCCCTCGCAGGAGAGAGGGGGCGGGGCGAGTGCAGCCACTGGCCCAATGGCGGCTTGAAGAGGAGGCGGTGGGCGGGATGAGAGCGTTGGGCGGGCCAATGGGCAGCGGTGTTTTCCAGGGTGGGCGGTGCCGCCACGAGCGCATGGGCAGAAGGGGAGGGCGCACAGGCGGCTCCCTAAGGGCAGCTGGTGTGGGCGGTGCTGCCGGGGGGTTTTAAGGGGTCCCGGGGGGGTTTGTGGCCTCTGTAGAAGAGGGGAAAAGGGAGGAAGGGATGTGGGAGAGGGCAATGGGGATGATCTCGTCGTGGTTTGAGCTCGCCGGGTGCTTCTTTTTCCTCAGAAGGGCTGTGAGAAATGTCCCCGAGGAAGCGCTGCAGAGTGTCAGGTGTCTCTCAGGTGAGGGGCTGTCCCCCCTCTGTATCCTCTCTCCCCTTTCTCACCCTTTTCATTCTGCATTTTCCCCATAGGAGCCACCACTTCCCCCCTTCCCCAAGCTTATTGCCCCGATATCCAGGCAATTCCCTCCCCTTTTTCCCCATAGATATCTTGAAGGAAGTCATTTGGGAATACAGAGATGCCTACTGGGAGATGGTCAGGCGGGTGGGCAGGACCCTGCAGCAGGTGAGGGGGGAGGCAAAGAGGGGCGTGTGGGGGGTATTTTCTGGGGTTTAAGGCCCCCTGTTAGATTAACCCTTTGTGCCTTACAGGTCTTTTGGCTGCAGCTGGTGGAGATGGACACCAAACACCACATTGACATCCTCACCAGTGACCTGTCCCCCACCAAAGGGGTGATCCTGTGCTAGTGTGGGTCTTTTTTCCCTGGGAGGGGGTGGAATTTTGGGAGGCAAGCAGACCCCGTTAGAGCTTCCCCTTCCCTGTTCAGGGGGACTCCTCTGCTGTTCCCCCTCAAGCCCCAGGGACACCCAGACGGCCAAGCTGGGGCTCCTCATGGTCATCCTCAGCTTCATCTTCATGAAGGGCAACTTGCCCGAAGATGGTGAGGCCTCCCCCCAAATCCCCCCAGCCATATCCTGCTTCCCACTGGTGCCCCTCCCCCCTCTTGACACCACCTTTTTTCCAGGGGCTGTCTGGAAATTTCTTTGCTGGCTCTGGCTGCAGACAGGATAGAACATAATGGGGGATGGGGCTCGTTAGTGCTGCTCCTCGTTAATCCTGTTGTTCCCAGGGAGTGACAGGAGGTTTTTGGGGATATCAAGAAGCTGGTGATGAACGAGGGAAGAGCTTGTGCAGCAGAAGTGAGTTGGGGTTTGGGGTGGGAGAGGGTCTTTTGGGATGGGGGGTGTTGAGGGTGGTTTTGGGGAGGTTAGCGAGGGGGGTTTGGGAGAGGGGGGCTTTGGGGTTGGGTTTTTTAGACCTGGTAAGGGGAGTTTGTGATGGGAGGGGATTTGGGGGTGCAGGGTTGGGAGGAGGGATGTTCTTTGGGGGTGGGAGGTTTGGGAGAGGGTTTTTTGGGGGCAGGGGTGCGAGAATGGGTGGTTTTGGAAGGGGTGGGAGAAGGGATGAATTTAGGGTGGGAGAGGGTGTGTTTTTTGGGGTCCCCCCCCTTTCCAGCCCATGGTCTGCACAGAGTAGCACCAGCCCCAACCGGGCTGTTTATACTGCACTGAAGAGAAAAAATACCTAAAAAACACTGCCACCCCCTCCCCCCACCCCGGTGACTGTCACGGGGTCAGGGAGCGCAGGCACCCCCCAAAATGTGCTGGGGGGAGGGGGTCAGGGCTGCTGGAGCCCCTCTGCTGTGAGGACAGGCTGAGAGAGTTGGGGGGGTTGAGCCCAGAGAAAGGAAGGCTCCGGGGAGACCATTCTGCCCCTTCCAGTCCCTAAAGGGTGGGGCTCCAGGAAAGCTGGGGGGGGACTCTGGATGAGGGAGGGGAGCCGTGGGAGGAGGGGAAAGGGTTTGCCACTGGAAGAGGGGAGATTGAGATGAGATGTGGGGAGGAAATGGTTTGCTGGGGGGGTGGTGAGAGCCTGGCCCAGGTTGCCCCGAGAAGCTGTGGCTGCCCCATCCCTGGAGGGGTTCCAGGCCGGGTTGGAGGGGTCTTGGAGCAGCCTGGTGTGGTGGGAGGTGTCCCTGCCCAGGGCAGGGGGTGGCACTGGAGGGGCTTTAAGGTGCCTTCCAACTGTGACCATTGTGTGGTTGTGTGATCTCAAGAGCGTGCTGGTGTGTTAATGCAGGACATCAAGGTCTCTTGAGAGGTACTTGTGTTCTGCAGGTCAGGTGCCCGGGTGGTTCCGAGTCCCCGGATGAGGCAGCTCCTGCCGACAGTTTTAGCTCCGAGGATGTGACAGAACGGAAACCAGCCTTGTGGTGGACCCCAACCCTCAGAGGTGTGGACGCGTTGGTGACGTCCCCCTGGCCCAGAGAGGCGGGGAGTTTTGCCACCAGCCTGGTAAGGATTCTCTTTTCTGCTGGAATGGGTGTCCCGATGGATTTCCCAAAGGGTTGCCTTTCTGCTGGCTGTGTCTCTGTGCAGAGGGGTGCTCCTGACTGTGTGGCTTTAGCCCTGTGAGGGCTTTGGAGGAGAAGTGGCTCTCCTCAAGGAGAAGGGACATCTCCTTGTCTGGGCAGCCCCCATGGACCAGAAAAGTTTGGATGTCTTTGACTTGGCTGATTCCAGAAAACCCCCCCCTGCCCTTGTTTGTGCCCAGAAACTGTGGCTGGGGGCAGCAGGAGATGGAAATTGTCCCTCAAAAGCCCGAGATGCTTTTGGGGGGAGGTGAGGGTGGGTCCCGTCTTGGTCCCGGTGACGACAGCAGCCGGGAAGCAGGTGGGTGGCAATTTTTTGTGCTTTGAGTGTATTTAGGCAAAAGGCCTTTGTTTTGGTGAGACTTTGGCAAAGGTTGCAGGGGCCGTGGGAGGAATTGATTGGAAATACATCCCCCGTTAATCACCTGGAGCTGCAGGAAAAGAAAAGGGGAGGTGGGAAGTGTCAAGGGGGATGGGAAAGCTGGGGAAATCCTTGGGTTTTGAGGAGGAGATTTGAAGGATTTCAAGACGATTTGGGAAATGACTTTTATTCCTTTGAGCTCTCTCTCTGGCCACACAAAAGCTGGCGGGGGGGTTTCTTCTCCCCAGCTCTTGTTCTCAGGAGAACTGGAAAGGAATCCAGCCGGCTGCCATTAAATGGAGCAACTCCACCCATTTGGAGCCATTTTCTGCCAGAGAATTCCTAAATTCAAACATTGTCCCCCTTCCTGGGGGATCAGTGACCGCGGTGGAAACCCGGGTGTTGACAGGGAGCAGTTGGAGCTCCTCCTAAAGCCACTGCCTGGTTTTTATGGTACGAGTTTGGGGTTCAAAACTGAATCCAATCATTAACAAGAGGTGGTGGTTGGACCCAAACCATGGGCATGTCTGGGACGCAGCCGCCCACTCATCCCAGTTTCCCTACTGGGCTCAGCTTCTGCTGACTGGTTTTACCACCTGGAGTTCCTGGGAGCCGAGGATTTGAGCCCCCAGGCCCCGGCTCTCCTTTTGCCTCCTAAAAAAGCTGAAAACAGATGAAGGAGGGGATTTTTCCCTGGGGATTGGGGGAGGAGGGATGGAAACGGCCCCCGGGGTTTCGCTTTGCTCCTTTTGCTTCTAGAAAAGCCCCAAATGGCTCAATCCCCGCCTTCTGCCCTGGGGCAGCCGCAGGGGTGAAGTCGTACCCGGAGGGTCCATCTCCAGAGCCATGATTTCCCTGAGAAGGGGGAAATTTTGTGGGGGATGGAGTGGTGTGTGTGGAGGAGGAGGGCAAGGAAGGTTAAAGGACGGTCTGTAGAATGAGTTTTATGCCCAGTGTGGTTTTGTTAGATTTTTTGGGCAGAACATCCAGGATTTTTGGTTTTTTTGATGGAGGATGAGGCAAAAATCCACGTTCAGCCATTGGAATGAGGACTAATGTTGGGAAAACGGGAGGAGGGAACCGGGGTTGCGGATGGGTGTCACTTGGCCCCTTCTCCACAGCGTGTTTTTGGGTGGAGGGTCCCCCATATTGGCCAGAAACGCCCCAAAATGCCAAGTGCTGTCCCAGTAAAGCACTGGTTTTGCTGACATCACAGCCCGTTGCCGGCCTCCAGCGTTCCACACAACATTCCGACGCGGTGGTCGCTCGCTGGCCGTGGCTGTGGCAGCTTCCTACCGCTGTGGACAGAGATACTCACCAGTTGGACTGTTTTTTTGGGGAAAAACCCAAATTTTCCTTCCCGATGGGGCCGAAAAAGCCTCCAGTGGCCGAAGGGTAACGCTGGGGGTGGGAAGGGGCGGTGGAAGTTGGTGGCGGAAGACTGAGTGATGTTTTGCTGGGAAACAGGGACTGGTTTTGCCCCAACTCACCACGTTTTCCCTCTTTTGAAGCGTTTGTTGCGCCGTATCCATTCCCGACGTGCCTTCCTCACCCTCCTCTTCCTCCCCCTTTCAGCCGCATCAATGTTGGGGACCAGTTTCAGGCAGAGCTCCCTGCCCTGCAGGACAGATCCTGCTTGGGACAGGAGGAAGAAGAGCGAGCCTCCCTTGTCTGGAAGCCGTGGGGTGACATTGAATCCAACCCCGAGACTCAGGAGAAAGGTTTGTCTTAAACCTTTTCTTTGGGGAATCGGGAAAATTCCACCTTCTCAGAGTTACTTGATAGGGCGTTTGGGTTCTCTCCCGTCTTGTCTTGACCCCGTAGCGATCGAGGGAAGGAGATGGCTAATTTTTGGGAGGAAAGTGGCTAAATAAGAGCCGATGGTGCTCTCGGGAGCATCTTCCATGAGAAAGGGGGGGTTTTGGCGGTCCCAGCTCATCTGCAGCCAGGGAGGAGTTTCTCTCTGGAGATCCTGCTCCAAAAGCTGCTCTTCCTGTGGCAATAGTTGGAATATGGGCCTTTTTTCTGGGCCTTTTCTGGTTTCCGGTCTGTTTTCTGCCCTTCCTCCATTTCCCATCCATCTCCTGTGGCATTTTTTCTCCTTTTTGGAGG
Organism: Numenius arquata; assembly: GCF_964106895.1. NCBI lineage: Eukaryota > Metazoa > Chordata > Aves > Charadriiformes > Scolopacidae > Numenius > Numenius arquata. Next base: position 101,852 of record NW_027415668.1, read on the forward strand.
AAAACCGGACTCGTTGGTGTTTTTTCTTGCCTTTGTAGTTTCAAAGCTGCTGAAGATGGCCTCTTCCAGCGGCAGAGCCGGGGCAGGGCTGAACGCGGAGCTGGCTCTGCATTGCCTGCACGAGGCTCGGGGCAACGTTGCGGTAGGGAGCAGCGCTTCCCCCTGAAGAACCCGCTTTGTGACTGGTTTGAGCTGGGAGTTGCTCTGAGTTGGCTCTTCCAGGGGCCGGAATCTCTTTGCTCAAGGCGCCGGGTGCTGCCTGTGGCAGCGTTAAGGTCTGGTGGGGTGACAGAGCCCGTCCCGGTGCATCCATTGGAACTTGTTTGGATTCTGGGACAGTTGCGAGAATGGAATTTCCCTTTTTCCTTTTTTTGCCCTTTTTCCTCCTCTGCCAAAGGAACTGATGTCTTTTTTTCCCCATTAAATCTGGCAGGAAGCTCTGGAAATGCTGCGCTCTGGGCCCCCCCGGAGACCCGAATGCCACCCCTTGGCTGATTACCATTACGCAGGTAAATGGGAGGAGAACAGATCCCTTGGCTTTGGGATTTATCCTTTAAAATGTCAGTTTTGGGTGGGGAAAACAGTAGTTTTAATCTATTTGTGGGGCTTTTTGAGGCAGGGAAATGCCTCTTCTAATAATTTACCCGTGGCTGTTTATCCCAAGGCTCAGACACTTGGACCCGGCGGGAACAGCAGCTCTTTAAAGAGGCTTTTTACATACATAAGAAGAATTTTCGCCTCATCCAGAAGGAGGTAAAGCCGTTGGAGCGGGCCGGAGCTCGTTAGCAGGGAGGCTTTTAACCCAGAAAGCCCTATTTTCAATCCCCCGTTGGAATCCTGTCCTTAGGACCCTTCTTCCTGCTAAAAACCCAGCGGGAGAAGACATCATTGCCCTCATTTGTAATGCAAGGGAGTCTTTAATATCCCTGGATTTCTCCCCATAGATCCAGACAAAAACCGTGGCCCAGTGTGTTGAATATTACTACAGCCACAAGAAGAAGATCCGTTTTGGCTGCACCCGACCTCGCCTCATGCAGAAAAGGGTCAAGAGAGTCCAGGATGAGGAGGAAAAAGCCAAAGGCGAGGTAAAAAAACTGCTGGGGGGGGTTTGTTTCCTCGACAAATCCATCTGCTCAAACGTTCCTTGACAGGAAACAGGGATTTCGTTCGCAGAAATAGATATTATTTTAATTTTTTGTGGGTGGGGAAGCAAGGTTGCTGTGTGGCTTCAGTGCGTCAGAATTGCACCTTTTCAGCCCCATTGATAGATTTTGTGGAGGAAAGTGCTTCTCCGCTTGGGACAGTGGAAATAATACAGTTTTTCTTCCAAGTTGTGGCTTTGCACCCCGTTTTCCCGTTGGTTTTTTGAGTGTTTAGTGCTCAGACTTTACGTGGGCTGATAAGCCGCGTGAAATCCATGGCAAAAAAATCTTATTTATTTGCCTTTTTGAGACATTTCAAGTTAGTTTTTGCCCATTTTGCAGGCCATTTGCCACCAGAAGAAGAGGCCGCGTTTTATGACCAAAGACAAGCCCATGCCGGGGCATCACCAACTTCATCCCCACAGCGCCTGCGGCTCCTCTGGGGATCCCGGGACCTCCGTGTGCTGGGACTTGCCCTGAGGTGAGTGCGGAAGGTCAGCCCTCCCTTTTTCGTCCCCAAATGCCTCCTTTGAGCTCAAAAAACAACCCAGTGTGGGGGGCAGAGGGGGAGGGCAGCTGGAGGATTGCCCTTGCTGGATTGCCCTTGCCCCAGGGCTCCTTGGTGGTTTCATTTGATTTTCAACCCAAACGAATCTGTATTTTTGGAGTCAGGGAGACCTTCCCCAGAGCCGTGAGGTTCAGAGCGGCCCCTCCTTGTGCAAAAGCCTCAGGTTTCCCCTTTTTGCCCAGGACAAACTCAAGTTCCATTGAGTTTTGTGGCCCGAGGCTTGCCCACTCCAGTCCCTCACAGCCAGCAAAATGCCTCCAGTTTTAATTTGACCTCATTTGAAGTGATCGACCAATTAATTCTCCTATTTTAACCCCCAAAAATCCATCTTCTTTAACCACCGACGTCCAGAACGGTATCATTTCGTGGCCAAACAGACCAGGAATTCACACAAGTAGGAAATAACAAAGCTGGATCTAAAGGATTTCTAAAAAAAGGATTTAAATATGCCTTTCTTCTTCATTTCCAGATTGTTTGAGAAGATCCTCATGAGAAACACCCCCATGAGGACAAGTCCCACCAGACCACCAGAAAGTCCCACCTGAGGCTCCATCCCCCCCGGGCTGTTTGAAAGGCCCCGGGCACCGACACCGACCCACCGGCGGGGCCATTTTTCCCTGCATGGCGGGCCTGTGCTGGTGACTGGGAGCGCTCCCTGCCCTCCCTGCCAACAACAGCCCATCCCAGCAGGGAGAGCTCCATGTGCCCCTTGTCCCCCCCAGACCTCCAAGGCCCCCGGCCCTCCCTCCCATCGTTGCCACCCCTCAGCACTGGCAGCTCCCTGTCGTCCCTGCACCCCCCAGAAAGCCAGCCCCCCCAGCCCCAGAGCCACCAACTGTCCCGTGATGACAGCCTGTCTCTCCTGTCCCTTCGGGAGCCCCTGGACTCCTGGCCCCCCCTGCCCCCCCTGAGCCATGGCCAGGGCCAGGCGTGCTCTCCCAAGGAAGACAGAGCAGAGGTGCCAGGCTGGATGGGAGGGAGAGGAGCCGGCAGGGACAGGGACAAGGCTGCGGAGGGACATGGCCTGCTTTGGGCCGGGGACACGGATGCTTCTCCTGGAGGGAGGGCAAGAAGAGAGACAAAGGAGAGCGACTGGGAGATGGAGATGAGCTCCTGCACCCTCCTCGCACACCTGCCAAAAATAAAGGCTTTTCCCTCTCTTCATTTATTGCATTTTGTTGGTGATGTCACCATCCCAGCCCCAGGATCCTGAGGCGCGGAACAGACTCTACAACTCGCAGAGAGTTATAAATCAGACATGTTTATTGCGGCGCCGGGTGCAAGGGGGATCGCTCCTCTAAACTTGCACACTGGCTCGTAAAACAAGCATCTATTTATGACAAAAAGCATACATATTCATTAGTGTGGGTGGGGTTATCATAATTAATTCTAAGAAAAGGCGTTACTATTCTATTTATTTCTAGGAACTCATTATCATAAGTCTCCTCCCCTTGCCCCATGCCTACTGTCGCCCGGTGGTCGTGGGCTGGGGTCTTCTGGAGGAAGGCTCATAGTCTTCTTCACCGTGTACTTTTACCTTTGGCTTAGAATGCTGGGCTGGCTGGACCTCAAACCGCGGGACTGGTCCCGACCAGATGGACACTGCACCCAGACAGTTGGGTTCCTCCTTAGGGTGCAGGCTGTTCCTGCTATCCTATACACAAGGCCAGCTCCTTATCTTGGAATGCTGGGCTCCTGGGCTCCGAGGTGTGCTCTTTGCCAAGCTGTACTAAATCTACACTAACGACCTTGTCATCTTGTCATCTCGTACAGAATCCTAGTGCAATAAATATAATTACTGCGACGAAGAGCTGCTTAAGCCATATAAAATTAGGTAACCATGATGTAAGCTTTTCCCAGAGCTTAGTAAAACCTAGGGAAGCACCACCTCGGGCCACTTGGTGTCAGACCTTTGCGTGTTCTCAAATTTTCTGGATATCGGTTTCCATCTTACCTGACTCATCGACATAAGTGCAGCAGCTTGTGTGGGTCAGAGCACAGACTCCTCCTACATCAGCTGTTATTATATCTAGGGCCATTCTGCTTTGTATGACCGTGCCCTTCAGGGATTCTAGTTCCTTGCCCAAACGGGAAAGGGCATCAGCAGTTGAGTTTGCTATTATTTCCATTTCCGCCGAAATATTTACTATGGCCCGTTCCGGTTGGTACACACCTAGTGAAGGAAGCAGAACTCTGACAAAACTGTAAAATCCGGTGTTACATCTAAGTAAAGGGTTGGAGATTGTTCGTCGATTGAATTGTCTCCAAACGCCCCGTACAATACCTCTCGTACCATCTCTGTGGAACATTTGCAATGGAGGAGCTAGATAACCCATAGTGCAGTCTCCTGTCCGATGTCGTGGCAGCTGTTTCCAGCCTTTAAATCTCCGCAGAGCCACCAATACCCCTCCGGTAGGTTACAGGTAGCATTTATAGCCGGGGAAGTATCGGCAGCGCTTCTGCCGTACAAGTATTGTGCCCGCTTCTGTTCTCCTTCTCCCGGAGAAGCTTTTGTAGAGTTTATTGGCTTGTCAACACTAGTTATGTTCCCTTTGACCAAAGCTGTTGTGGGCCAGTTGCCGAGGTCCGTACGGCTAAATTGCCCTGGTGATGCTCCCGCAGGGTTGTAACTTATGTACGGCACAGAGCGGTTTGCTAATGCTAAAGTGTAGGTTACTTGCTCTAATGAAGAGCTTTCCGTCCGACAGGAGTGTGAGGATTTAAGCATTTCATACGGATTTATGTCTGTCCAGTTGCTTACAGGGACTCCAAAAAGTGGGGAATCAAAGTCATCAGCTTGCTCACGTATCCAACAGTCACTAACATTGGTATATTTTACAACACTCTTTACAAGGGATGCGTAAGCATTCGCGTTAATGGATGCAGCCACAGCACAGTAAGGCTACAAGAGTCCAGATTTCTGTCTTTGGAGATGAAGTTTTAAAGGTCCGGTAGGCGTCGACTCCTGTCGTGGTTTAGGTTTAGGGGCTTTCTCCACTCTGGTATGATGTGTCCATGAGGCTTGTTCTTCAATCTTGGCTGCCGTGTGAGAAGTCAGCAGCACCTGGAACGGACCTTCCTATTTCGGCTTTAAAGGTGAATCTGAAAGAGATCTAACATACACATAGTAGATGATTCATAGATTGGTCCAGGCCGGAAGGGACCTCCAAAGGTCATCTAGTCCGACCTCCCCGCAGTCAGCAGGGACACCCCCAACTAGACCAGGTTGCCCAGGGCCCTGTCGAGCCTCACCTTGAATGTCTCCAGGGAAGGGGCCTCAACCACCTCCCTGGGCAACCTGTTCCAGTGCTCCACCACCCTCATGGTAGAGAACTTTTTCCTGATATCCAATCTAAATCTCCCCTTCTCCAACTTAAAACCATTGCCCCTCATCCTGTCACTGCCGGCCTTTGTAAACAGACCCTCCCCAGCCTTCCTGTAGCCCCCCCTCAGGTACTACATGTACCCAGCATTGCTCTGACCCAGGGGCAGCACCTTGCGATTCTGACACCGTTGGGTGTCCCAGCACCCAGCGAGGGGGCGCAGCGTGGGAGAAACCAGCGTCACTCTGCAGCTCCTCCGTCCTTCCAGGGTGCCAGGAGGAAAAAGAAACCGTAACTGGTACAGGGCTGAGCGTAGCTACGTGCTGCCTCTTCTCGAGAGAAACGGGGCGCTGGTTTCAAAGAGAAGGTGCCGTTTGATTGAGACGCTGGCTCTGCTGCCTGGAATCCAGCCTGCAGCGGGGTTAGCAGGCTGCAGAAGGATCCTTACTTCCCCCCAACCCCGGTCAAGTGGCTTCAGATTCAAAGACTCAAACCCTTCCTTCTTCCAAAGAGGGGGCAGAGGAAAACGTACAGGGAAGAGACACGATTTAAGCACCAGCTTCCAAACTGGAAAGAAATCCTTCCCGGTTCCACACGGAAAACAAGAGAAAAGGGTTCCTTCTTTCCACCTAAAGAGGCAAACCGATGCCTTCGTTGATATCGTAGAGTGCCAGATACCAGGTTGGAAGGGACCTCAAGGGTCACTGGCCCAACCTTTGGATGCGAGGTCTGTCACCCCGTGGCGATCGCCAGGGTTGATTCGGCTGGTCTGGCTGGCGAGGGGGGTGTCCCCTCTCCACTCCATGGGCGTCCCTCCCAAAAATGCACGCTGGGTCAAAGGGGACGACCTTCCCCGATAGAGACGCACCATTCATCAGTCAAGGGTACAGGGAAGCTTTGCTCCCCCGCGAGAACCTCCAAACCATTGATACTTAAAAAGTGCTTTGAACAACAGAGGCAGACAAAGTCCCCTCTCCAAAAAAGTCAAAATCTGACTTGCTGCACAGTAAGATTTCTCCCAAAACCCCTTGGAGTTTTCTTCCGGTAGCCAGCAGAAGACAACAGGAGCAGAGAACAAGTCCCCACTGGCTCTTGCCATCCCTGCACAGCAACGTAAGCATCTGTACGAGATCTACGGTAACAGCAGAGAGAAGGGCGAGAGACGAGATTTCATGAACGTACACGAGGAGAGAGCAAAGCCTCGGGACGTGATGCACTTGCCAAAGGATCGATGAGCAGACGGGCCACCGGTCTGACCTGTCCCAGAGAGTCCAGGTACCAGCTCACGAGGAAAGAGTCCCGCGAGACCCAGTGTCCACTCAGACACAGGGATTCCTGCCAGCTCCAGGCACAGAGAGGCCGGCCCTCGTACTGCATTGCGAGGGGGGAGACTACGGGAGGAGATATGGGGCAAAATATCAAGTAAAACCATCTTATAATTTATTAAGAGGTTAAAAAGTCAATATTCTCAGGATCTTCCACTCTCCGCTGGTGCGAAGACTTGACATGTTCTCAGGAGATGCTGTACACCCTTCTTTTGACAGATGACAAAGCTGCAGCCTCCCGAGAGTCCAAAGAAAAGGGCTTTTGGGGGACCTTCTCCTCCATCAGTGCCACGCGTCCCCAAGAGGGAAAGTCCCGGGTCTGGGCTGCAGCTTATCTCTGAGAGCACCTCTTTTTGAAGTCTTTGACAGACTGTGCCATCAAGGGTGCAATTTCTGCAACAGAGAAAGAAAAAAGAAAACACAAATCAATCCCAAAGCCCCTCCCATGAAAGCAGCAGCCACAGAGGAGGGGAGCAGAGAGCAGTTCCAAGCTGCAGCCCTGGCAAAGCAGACCCAAGGCAGGCGTGAGCGTTGGAACAGCCTTTATCCTCTCCTTGGGGAGAGGAGAGAGGCCACCAACATCCCCCCTCCTGCAGAGCCGGCAGAAGCAGCAGATTCCTGCGTTTGTGAAGGAGGAGCTCAGGGAGACTCAGGGACGTTCCGGGGTTTGTACTTACTCTTCGCTGGTGGTTTCCTGGGGTCCCAGGAGGAGAAGGTGCTGGCTGAGGATGGGACAGAGCGGGCACTGCTGGTGCTGGGCCCGTCACAGGACTTCTCACTCACACGAGGGTGGCATTCAGTGGATGCGCACAGGACTGGTTTTGTTCTGAAAAAGAGACGGGACAGGCGTTTCAGGAAAGGATTCGCTGTGGTTTGATGCAATTCTTCAGGTACAAGCCACGTGTGTTAACAGCAGCATGGCTGAGACCACACGGCACCAGCAGGGACCAGGACCTCCAGGCTTCCCAGCAAGACAGAGGCCATTACAGTTACAGGTTTCCCTGGAAAAGGGCCTCCCGAGGACACGGTGTCCCTTCCTGCCAGGACACGGCGCCTGCAGGAATGCCGAGGAGAAGAGGCCCTGAACAGCAAGCGCTCCTTGAGAAACACTCACTTGCTCTTCTCTGGCACAAGAGCTCCTCCAGTCCCAAACATCTCCTGTCTCCGTCGTACGTCCCGAGGGGCCTTTGGCGGGGAGGCCAGAAGCATGGTTTTGGCTGCTTGACCTGTAGGAGGCCAAAAGGAAACATTGCTGAGATGCAGCTGATGATAAATGGGGCTCCTCAGTTCCTGTCTTAGTAGAGAACAGAGAGTTAAGCAGCTCCTAAATTGGACCGGAGTTAAACCAGCCACTCGGGAAGACTTTCCCCACACAAAGACGTCCCCTCGGCAGCATTCCCAGAGCCCTCTCCCATCGTTCAGCCCTTCCTTACCTTTGGTGGCCTGAGCTGAGCCGATCTTCTGGGCTAACTTGAGCAGCCGCTGCTCCCGTGCCTCCTGGAGGCGGAGGTACATCTCCCGCCAGGACTCGGACTCTTGGGGCTCCTCGTTCTTAAAGTCTCGGAGACATCGGTTGCGCCAGAGCCGTTCTGTATCTTCAACGAGGACCTGAAACAAACCCACCCGTGAGCTGGGATCCCCCCGGACACCTTCACTCCCCTCTCCCTCGGCACGGGCTGGCGCCAGCGGCACTGGAACAGCAGCGAGGGCAAGGCAGCTTTGGGAGCAACGTGCAGCAAGAGAGGGGCAGATGCCGACTCCAGGAACTCCGGACTAGCAAAAGCCACCTCTGGCTGCAAAGAGCGCTGTGCTTGACTATTCATCTATCGCAGATGAGGACAGAAGGTCCCTCCCGCGTGTCACCAGCCCTTCCCCAGGCCCAGGCACTCACATGGTGACATTCCTCGGCGCCACAAAGCTGCTCTCGGACAGTGCATCTGTCCAACGCTGGCTCCAGCCCAGGGACACCACCCGCTTCACAGATCGCTAGAGAGAAGCAAGATGCAGAGCATTTATCCTGCCCCTTCCTCACCAAGGAAAAAGGCTCGACTCCTTGAATGCAGTGGAAACCGCTGCAGCCGCTGCACAAGAGGAGGGGAAGGAGAAAGGAACCGTGGGTGCCGTAGCTCTGGTGGGTCATCAGGCACCAGTGTCTCCAAGTGCCTGCGCAGGGCTCCATTTACCACTATTTCCAGTGCTTGAGGAACGGTACTTACAGTCAATGCTGTTGGTGACGACTGGGACGCACAGCTGAGAAGGAGTCCTTGGGACTCGGGCAGTTTTAAGGCCTGAAAACACGGGCGTCTTTGAATACAGCCGGCGGCCTGTGAAGCCCCCTTCGATCTCTTCAGCTGCTGAGTAAACCGCTGTGAAGTGGAAGACTCGGGGTAAGAAGGGAACAGAGCAAAGAAGAGCCCAGCCTGAGGAATGGCACAGGAGACACAAATCAGAGTCCCCCAGAAGCAACGCCAAGGGCTGAGGCTTCTCTCTGAGACCCACAACCCGGTTCAGGAAGGGCAAGGCCAAAGCCCGAGCCTCCAGAAGGGTCAGCAAAGGCTCTTCCTCGTTTCTGCCAGAGCACGTGGGAGAGAAGCCGCCGCTTGGCTGAAACCCGGGCTCTGGGCACCAAGAGGCGGGAGAGCGGACGCCAACGGGAAGATTTGAACGCAGCCACCATCCACTCCCTCTCACAAAGAGTGGCTGCAGCCCATTTCAGCCCAATTTGCCTGCCCAACATACCTCTCCTTTTCTTCTGGGAGCAGGGAATGGACTCAGCAGCAGGAAGAGGGCTGCAGCTGGCCTGGAGCGGCGGCAGGGGGATCTCCGGGAGCTTTATGTCCACATCGAGAAGTATCTGGAAAGAGACGATGGTCATGCAAGTTACATACCCGTAACATGGATATGAGGCACCTTTTCAGCATCGTAAAAGGCTGCTAAGATTATAAAAACGCTTTCTGAAGGGGAAAGCGTTTCAAAGTTGAGCAACAAGACTCGGCAGGCAAGGTTTTACAGAGCCAGCACCTCTAAGGGGAAAACAAAGAAGCCCCAGAGGGCAGAGGACCGAGAGCAGCTGGTCCCACATCCTTGGTTCACTTGCAGACCCTTCAGAACCTTACCCTCTTTGGTTTAGGAGCCTCTGGTGGCTCCTGCTCTGCCCTTTTCTCATTGCTGCGCTTGCGGCTGGGGCTTTGGCGACTGGAGCAGGAGCTGTCGACGCTGGGGTGGCACAGCAAATGGGCGCTGTGCCGTTGCTCTTCCTCCCCAGCCGACACAGAGGCTTTGACCGCTCGCTTCTTTTTCTTTTTCTGGGGCTGGTCATAGGTGAGGTACTCCTCAAAGGACATGGTGGGGGGTTTAAAGTCCTCTTCCTCTTCATCCTCCCCCAGAATGGAGGAAAAGCCCGTCGATGTTTTGGACGTGTCGGTGTATTTGCGCTTCCTCTGTGACGTCTCCAGGCTCAGCTTGGTCTTTTCCACTTTGCCTCGTTCGGAGTCCCGACTTTTTTCCTTCTCAGCTTGTTTGTTTTCTCTGAAGGGATAAAAACCCCAAAATCGTTAGATTAAAACATGGGCAGCAAGCAGATTGCATCTCTTGCTTTATTAAAGGCCCTTTGCTGGCCTTGAAAGGCCTTTGAAAGCTGTTAATCGCTTCATCAAAACGCAGATTCTTGGCAGTCGGTCCCTACGTTCACCCAAAACTGCGGCCACCAGCAGCCCAACGCTCCGTGGCCAGCAGAGGCAGGAATTTCTGCCAAAGCGAGGCACAAACCCCATCCAGAGTCAGCACGCTTGTCTCACGAGCCTTCCCAGAGCCTCCCCTTTTATTACCTCCGGTCAGAGAAGTTTCTCCTCCCCACGGCAAAACCAGAACAAAGCTTCTCCATCAAGATCACCAACCAGCTTCACTCACCTCAGTGCCTCTTGGCACAGCCGCTCCAGCTTCTGCCACGCAGCCTGGAAATTCGCCTCAAAGTCTGCGTCCGGCTCCGTCACAGCGTTCCCAAGAGGCGTCTCCTTCAGGAGAGAGCCCGGACGTCAGTTCATCTTGGCAAGACACGCGGCATCCTCACCTCTGCTCAACTTCCCACAGGGTGAATAAAGTTAACCCCCTGCCCGTCCCCGCCAGGTAGAAATAAACCCCCTCGATCTAACGGCAAAGATACCCCAAATCATAAATTATGTTTTCAGCAGCCATTGTAGCGTTTACTAGCGTTCTGTAAATCAAAGATGAGTTAACTCTGCCTTAGACAAACATTAATTGTTTGTAGCCATAACCCAAGTTAGTATTTACCATGACCGCGGGTAAGTTCGATGACAGAAGACTTCACTAATAATCGTCAGGATTATTACTTCTGATAACTAATAAACTATCAAGCTAGTAAACTAATAATCTAATAAGATATTAAACTAGTAATCTAAACTAATATTAGTTCTAATAATAATTCTAATAATGTAATGCCGATTCCGTTAGCGTCAGGAATGGCTCCGACTCTCAGGTCTCGGTCAAGGGTGAAGCTTGGTGAGGAGCTGAGGACGAGCGAGTGTCCTCCGAGGCTTCCCCCTGACACGCTCCTTGGCGCTGCCTTTTATCTCTAGAACCGCATCACAATCGTGCCTGTGAGACGGGGCTGGAGCAGGTGGCCGAGGGAACAGGCCCCATTCCCGGGGAGGCAGCTTTGCCGGGGCAAAGACTTATCCCGGGACTTGAGAGACACCCGGGAAGCGGCAGAGATTTCACAGCTCTTACCCCAAGAACGTCCAGCGCGACGGGCACCTCAGGCAGCCTCTCCAGAGCTTCTGTTCACCAGAAACCACTGCCCCATCGCCATTATATTTAGGAGTTCGTTGCCATGACCAAAGTCCTTCTGGTTTGCTTTGGAAGAGCGAAACACTGATCCCAACAGTAACAGTGTGTTTTATGAACCGGAGCTGTGTGTCCAGGCTGCCACCCCGCTGCCTTGCCCCCTCCTCCCAGCGCAAATGGCCCAGGGAGCAGGAGGAGCAGCTTCCCTCACTCCTGTGGCCAGCGACGAGCTGTCACTGGGGCCAGGAGCAGGGGATTCAACATTCCGCACCCCAAAAAGCTCTGGGCTGCAGGCACAGGAACCCCCGCGGCTCCGGGGAGATGGGTGTCAGAGCAGAGCTCTCACCCGACAAGGGCAGGAGGGAGACGGGGAGGCAAATCCTGCTCTGGGGCACCTTTGAGATGCCAGGGAAGGAACTGCCCTCTGCTAACGATTTCCTAACAGCGGGCACCTCGCCAGCAGCTGGATGGAGTGCGGCGCCTGCGCTCGGGAGGAGCAGCCCCCTACACCCCCCCAGGCCCGTGGGTCGGCATCGTACTTGGTGGGGTACTCCAGCTCCCCCGTCGGACCCCGGTTCAGGCTGAACGTCTGCTCCGGTTCCCTGGCCGTGTCATCAAAGGACATGTGAGGAATGTTCCTGAACCTGGGAAGAGAGGGAGGAAGCCCAGGAAGGGGTTATTAACACACAGGGCAGCTCGTTGGTTCCCTCCCAGCCATTCCCACTACCCCCATTGCTCTCAACAATGAGAAACGGGATTTGCTCTGTCTTCTACGGGTGAAAATACCAACCGGTGCTGCCCCAAACGCTCCCCACAACAAGGGGAAGAGCCGCTGAAGAGCCAGTGCCTGGGGGCGCCCGGCTCCTCGCTCTCGGCTGCAGCCTCAGCACAGGGACCTGGAATCACCCCATTCCCACAGCACTCGGGCTCCCAACCTCCCCAGGGGAGCTGGGCTTCAGGGCGCCTCCTCACACTTCCAACAACCCCAGCCACCGGGCCACATCCCACACCCTTTCCTTCCAGAGCTCCAGGTCCTCAGACACCAAGCACAGCACAGCCTTTTGACCTCTTCCCGTGTCGTACATTAACTCCTGTTAAAAACATTCCCTTATTCCCTTCCCAGCAGACCTCATCCTGCCCTCACCACCGAACCACAGCCCCAGGGAGGCCCCATCCACCTCTGCTGCCCCACCACATTCCTTCTTGTCTCCGGCTTTGGCTGCTGCTGACACTTCCAAGTGCTGAGAGAGCTGGCAGATGTTATCGCTGGGCCACTCTCTATCATCTTTGAAAGGTCATGGAGAACAGGAGAGGTGCCTGAAGACTGGAGGAAGGCCAACATCACTCCAGTCTTCAAAAAGGGCAAGAAGGAGGACACCGGGAACTACAGACCACTTAGTCTCACCTCCATCCCTGGGAAGGTAATGGAGAGACTCATTCTAGATGTCTTCTCCAAACAAGTTGAAGAGTGGGGGGTTATTGGAAGTGGGCAACATGGGTTTACCAAGGGTAAATCACGTTTGACCAATCTGATAGCTTTCTACGATGCTATAACTGGTTGGCTGGATGAGGGGAGGGCAGCAGATGTCATCTACCTTGACTTCAGCAAGGCTTTTGACACTGTCTCCCGTAACATCCTCGTTGGGAAACTAAGGAAGCGTGGGCTGGATGAGGGGACAGTGAGGTGGATTGAGAACTGGCTGTGTGACAGGACCCAAAGGGTAATGATTAATGGAGCAGGTTCAAGCTGGAGGCCTCTAACCAGTGGTGTCCCCCAGGGGTCAATACTTAGTCCAGTCCTGTTCAACATATTCATCAGTGACAAGGGGCTGAGCCCCCCCCCCGGACGAGGGGACGGAGCGTATCCTCAGCAAGTTTGCTGATGATACCAAACTGGGAGGGGTGGCTGACACGCCGGAGGGCCGTGCTGCCATCCAGCGAGACCTGGACAGGCTGGAGAGCTGGGCAAGGAAGAACCTCATGAGGTTCAACAGGGAAAAGTGTAGGGTCCTGCACCTGGGGAAGAAGAATGTCAGACACCAATACAGGTTGGGTGTGGACCTGCTGGAGACAAGTTCCAAAGAGAAAGATCTGGGGGTCCTGGTAGCCAGCAAAATGACAATGAGCAAGCAGTGTGCTCTTGTGGCCAGGAAGGCCAACGGAATCCTGGGCTGCATAGGGAAGAGTGTGGCCAGTAGGTGGAGGGAAGTCATTCTCCCCCTCTACTCTGCACTGGTGAGGCCACAACTGGAATACTGCATCCAGTTCTGGGCTCCCCAATTCAAGAGGGACAGGGAACTACTGGAAAGAGTCCAGCGAAGGGCAACGAGGATGATTCAAGGATTGGAGCATCTCCCTTGTGATGAAAGGCTCATTCACCAGGACCACCCCACAGGCCCAAAAATGGGTCATGGAGTTAACAAATTGGTAAGTCTCCGTGACACCCAGTGGGATCCTGGGGCTGGGATGGTGACATCACCAACAAAATGCAATAAATGAAGAGAGGGAAAAGCCTTTATTTTTGGCAGGTGTGCGAGGAGGGTGCAGGAGCTCGTCTCCCTCTCCCAGTCGCTCTCCTTTGTCTCTCTTCTTGCCCTCCCTCCAGGAGAAGCATCTGTGTCCCCGGCCCAAAGCAGGCCATGTCCCTCCGCAGCCTTGTCCCTGTCCCTGCCGGCTCCTCTCCCTCCCATCCAGCCTGGCACCTCTGCTCTGTCTTCCTTGGGAGAGCACGCCTGGCCCTGGCCATGGCTCAGGGGGGGCAGGGGGGGCCAGGAGTCCAGGGGCTCCCGAAGGGACAGGAGAGACAGGCTGTCATCACGGGACAGTTGGTGGCTCTGGGGCTGGGGGGGCTGGCTTTCTGGGGGGTGCAGGGACGACAGGGAGCTGCCAGTGCTGAGGGGTGGCAACGACGGGAGGGAGGGCCGGGGGCCTTGGAGGTCTGGGGGGGACAAGGGGCACATGGAGCTCTCCCTGCTGGGATGGGCTGTTGTTGGCAGGGAGGGCAGGGAGCGCTCCCAGTCACCAGCACAGGCCCGCCATGCAGGGAAAAATGGCCCCGCCGGTGGGTCGGTGTCGGTGCCCGGGGCCTTTCAAACAGCCCGGGGGGGATGGAGCCTCAGGTGGGACTTTCTGGTGGTCTGGTGGGACTTGTCCTCATGGGGGTGTTTCTCATGAGGATCTTCTCAAACAATCTGGAAATGAAGAAGAAAGGCATATTTAAATCCTTTTTTTAGAAATCCTTTAGATCCAGCTTTGTTATTTCCTACTTGTGTGAATTCCTGGTCTGTTTGGCCACGAAATGATACCGTTCTGGACGTCGGTGGTTAAAGAAGATGGATTTTTTGGCATTTAAAATAGGAGAATTAATTGGTCGATCACTTCAAATGAGGTGAAATTAAAACTGGAGGCATTTTGCTGGCTGTGAGGGACTGGAGTGTGCAAGCCTCGGGCCACAAAACTCAATGGAACTTGAGTTTGTCCTGGGCAAAAAGGGGAAACCTGAGGCTTTTGCACAAGGAGGGGCCGCTCTGAACCTCACGGCTCCGGGGAAGGTCTCCCTGACTCCAAAAATACAGATTCGTTTGGGTTGAAAATCAAATGAAACCACCAAGGAGCCCTGGGGCAAGGGCAATCCAGCAAGGGCAATCCTCCAGCTGCCCTCCCCCTCTGCCCCCCACACTGGGTTGTTTTTTGAGCTCAAATGAGGCATTTGGGGACGAAAAAGGGAGGGCTGACCTTCCGCACTCACCTCAGGGCAAGTCCCAGCACACGGAGGTCCCGGGATCCCCAGAGGAGCCGCAGGCGCTGTGGGGATGAAGTTGGTGATGCCCCGGCGTGGGCTTGTCTTTGGTCATAAAACGCGGCCTCTTCTTCTGGTGGCAAATGGCCTGCAAAATGGGCAAAAACTAACTTGAAATGTCTCAAAAAGGCAAATAAATAAGATTTTTTTGCCATGGATTTCACGCGGCTTATCAGCCCACGTAAAGTCTGAGCACTAAACACTCAAAAAACCAATGGGAAAACGGGGTGCAAAGCCACAACTTGCAAGAAAAAATGTATTATTTCTACTGTCCCAAGTGGAAAAGCACTTTCCTCCACAAAATCTATCAATGGGGCTGAAAAGGTGCAATTCCGACGCACTGAAGCCACACAGCAACCTTGCTACCCCACCCACAAAAAATTAAAATAATATCTATTTCTGCGAACGAAATCCCTGTTTCCTGGCAAGGAACGTTTGAGCAGATGGATTCGTCGAGGAAACAAACCCCCCCAGCAGTTTTTTTACCTCGCCTTTGGCTTTTTCCTCCTCATCCCGGACTCTCTTGACCCTTTTCTGCATGAGGCGAGGTCGGGTGCAGCCAAAACGGATCTTCTTCTTGTGGCTGTAGTAATATTCAACGCACTGGGCCATGGTTTTTGTCTGGATCTATGGGGAGAAATCCAGGGATATTAAAGACTCCCTTGTCATTACAAAGGAGGGCAATGATGTCTTCTCCCGCTGGGTTTTTAGCAGGAAGAAGGGTCCTAAGGACAGGATTCCAACGGGGGATTGAAAATAGGGCTTTCTGGGTTAAAAGCCTCCCCGCTAACCAGCTCCGGCCCGGTCCAATGGCTTTACCTCCTTCTGGATGAGGCGAAAATTCTTCTTATGTATGTAAAAAGCCTCTTTAAAGAGCTGCTGTTCCCGCCGGGTCCAAGTGTCTGAGCCTTGGGATAAACAGCCACAGGCAAATTATTAGAAGACGCATTTCCCTGCCTCAAAAAGCCCCACAAATGGATTAAAACTATTATTTTCCCCACCGAAAACCAACATTTTAAAGAATAATTCCAATATAAAAGGGATCTGTTCTCATCCCATTTTCCTGCGTAATGGTAATCAGCCAAGGGGTGGCATTCGGATCTCCGGGGGGGCCCAGAGCACAGCATTTCCAGAGCTTCCTGCCAGATTTAATGGGAAAAAAGGACTCCAGTTCCTCCGGCAGAGGAGGAAAAGGGGCAATTCTCGCTCCTCGTAGAGAGGGGCAGGCACCCAGTGGTGTTCAATCAAAGAAGAGGGAGCAAATCAGAGCCGCTCGGGGCTTCAGCGAGGGCAGATCTGGGGTTTTCTCTCAGAGTCCCTCAGTCACAGGAGAAATCCCATTCTCCCAACTGTCCCAGAATCCAAACAAGCTCCAATGGATGCACCGGGACGGGCTCTGTCACCCCACCAGACCTTAACGCCGCCACGGGCAGCACCCGGCGCCTTGAGCAAAGAGATTCCGGCCCCTGGAAGAGCCAACTCAGAGCAACTCCCAGCTCAAACCAGTCACAAAGCGGGTTCTTTAGGGGGAAGCGCTGCTCCCTACCGCAACGTTGCCCCGAGCCTCGTGCAGGCAATGCAGAGCCAGCTCCGCGTTCAGCCCTGCCCCGGCTCTGCCGCTGGAAGAGGCCATCTTCAGCAGCTTTGAAACTACAAAGGCAAGAAAAAACACCAACGGGTCAGGTTTTCCTCAAAGAAGGAGAAAAGATGCCACAGGAGATGGATGGGAAATGGAGGAAGGGCAGAAAACAGACCGGAAACCAGAAAAGTCCCAGAAAAAAGGCCCATATTCCAACTATTGCCACAGGAAGAGCAGCTTTTGGAGCGGGATCTCCAGAGAGAAACTCCTCCCTGGCTGCAGATGAGCTGGGACCGCCAAAACCCCCCCTTTCTCATGGAAGATGCTCCCCAGAGCACCATCGGCTCTTATCTAGCCACTTTCCTCCCAAAAACGAGCCATCTCCTTCCCTCCAACGCTACGGGGCCAAGACAAGACGGGAGAGAACCCAAACGCCCTATCAAGTAACTCTGAAAAGGTGGAATTTGCCCCTTTCCCACAAGAAAAGCCTGAAGAGAAACCTTTCTCCTGCGACTCGGGCTTGCTTTCCACGTCACCCCAGGGCTTCCAAACCAGGGAGGCTCCTTCGTCCTCCTCTTCCAAGAGGGATCTGTCCCGCAGGGCAGGCAGCTCCGCCTGCAACTGCTCCCCAACATTGATGCGGCTAAAAGGGGGAGGAAGAGGAGGGGGAGGAAGGCACGTCAGGAATGGATACGGCGCAACAAACGCTAAAAAAGAGGGAAAACGTGGTGAGGTGGGGCAAAACCGGTCCCTATTTCCCAGCAAAACATCACTCAGTCTTCCGCCACCAACTTCCACCGCCCCTTCCCACCCCCAGCGTTACCCTTCGGCCACTGGAGGCTTTTTGGGCCCCATCGGGCAGGACAATTTGGGGGTTTCCCCAAAAAAACAATCCAACTGCTGAATGTCACTCTCCACAGCGGTAGGAAGCTGCCACAGCCACGGCCAGTGAGCGACCGCCGCCCCGGAATGTTGTGTGGAACGCGGGAGGCCGGCAACGGCCTGTGACGTCAGCAAAACCAGTGCTTTACTGGGACAGCACTGGGCCTTTGGGGGGGTTTCTGGCCCATATGGGGGACCCTCCACCCAAAAACACGCTGTGGAGAAGGGGCCGAGCGACAACCACCCCCACCCCCAGTTCCCTCCTCCCGTTTTCCCAGGGGTCGCCCTCATTCCCACGGCTGAACGTGGATTTTTGCCTCATCCTCCATCAAAAGAACCCCAAAATCCTGGAGGTTCTGCCCAAAAAATCTGACAAAACCACGCTGGGGATAAAAATATTTCCGCCAAGACCCTCCTTTAGCCTTCCTTGCCCTCCTCCTCCTCCTCACACACCACTCCATCCCCCACAAAATTTCCCCCTTCTCAGGGAAATCATGGCTCTGGAGATGGACCCTCCGGCTACCACTTCACCCCTGCGGCTGCCCCGGGCCAGAAGGCGGGGATTGAGCCATTTGGGGATTTTCTAGAAGCAAAAGGAGCAAAGCGAAACCCCGGGGGCCCTTTCCATCCCCCAATCCCCTAGTCCATGGGCTGCAGTCATCATGCTCTAGTGCAGTTCACTCTCTTCACAAGTTGGAAGCCCACGAGAAGCACAGTTAGGACGCCACATTTTAAGAAAGCAAACTTCCAGCTCTTCAAGGAGTTAGGAAATAGGACCCCGTGGGAAACTGCCCTTAGGGACAAGGGAGCAGAACAAAGGAAAAAGGGATTTGTAAGTCCTTCCTCTAGAAATCCATTAGACCCAGCTTCATAGAAACGACACCGGTCTGGATGCTGGTGGTTAAAGAGGATGGATTTTGGGGGGGGTTAAATTAGGAGAATTAATTGGGCGATCACTTCAAATGAGGTCAAATTAAAACTGGAGGCATTTTGCTGGCTGTGAGGGACTGGAGTGGGCAAGCCTCGGGCCACAAAACTCAATGGAACTTGAGTTTGTCCTGGGCAAAAAGGGGAAACCTGAGGCTTTTGCACAAGGAGGGGCCGCTCTGAACCTCACGGCTCCAGGGAAGGTCTCCCCGACTCCAAAAAGAATGTTGGGGGTTGAAAGTCAAATAAAACCACCAAGAGGCACCTGGGCAAGGGCAATCCTCCAGCTGCCCTTCCCTTCTGCCCCCGCCCCGCCCCCCACCCCCCCTCCCCAGGGTGCTTTTCTGAACCCAAAGGAGGCATTTGGGGAAGAAAAAGGGAGGGCTGACCTTCCGCGCTCACCTCAGGGCAAGTCCCAGCACAGGGAGGTCCCGGCATCCCCGGAGGAGCCGCAGGCGCTGTGGGGCTGCGGGTGGTGACGCCCCGGCGTGGGCTTGTCTTTGGGGGTCGCACGTGGCCTCTTCTTCTGGGGGCAGACGGCCTGCAAACCAGGGACAAAATAACTTGAAATGGCTCAAAAAGGCAGAAAAATAAGATTTTTTGGCCATGGATTTCACGCGGTTTATCAGCCCAGGTAAAGTCTAAACAGCCAAAAAACCAATGGGAAAACAGGGTGCAAAGCCACAACGGGGTGCAAGAAAAACTGTATTATTTCCACTGTCCCAAGCGGAAAAGCACTTTCCTCCACAAAATCTATCAAAGGGGCTGAAAAGGTGCAATTCCCACGCACTGAAGCCACACAGCCACCCCCTTCCCCCGCCCACCAAAAATTAAAATAATATCTATTTCCGTGAAGCAAAACCCTCTTTCCTGGCAAGGAACGTTTGAGCAGATGGATTCGTCGAGGAAACAAACCCCCCCAGCAGCTTTTTTACCTCGCCTTTGGCTTTTTCCACCTCATCCCGGACTCTCTTGACCCTTTTCTCCAGCAGGCGAGGTCAGGTGCTGCCAAATCGGATCTTTTTCTTCCATGTATAATAGTATTCCACACACTGGGCCACGGTCTTAGTCTGTATCTAAGGGGAGAAATGCAGGGATATTAAATACTCCCTTGTCATTACAAATGAGGGCAAATGATGTCTTGTCCCGATGGGTTTTTAGCAGGAAGAAGGGTCCTAAGGACAGGATTCCAACGGGGGATTGAAAATAGGACTTCCTGGGTTAAAAGCGTCCCCGCTAACGAGCTCCGCCCCCGTCCAACGGCTTTACCTCCTTCTGGATGAGGCGAAAATTCTTCTTGTGAACATAACAGGCCTCTTTAAATAACTGCTGTTCCACTGGGGTCCAAGTGTCCGAGCCTTGGGATAAACAGCCACAGGCAAATTATTACAAGAGGCATTTCCCTGCCTCAAAAAGCCCCACAAATGGATTAAAACTATTATTTTCCCCACCGAAAACCAACATTTTAAAGAATAATTCCAATATAAAAGGGATCTGTTCTCATCCCATTTTCCTGCGTAATGGTAATCAGCCAAGGGGTGGCATTCGGATCTCCGGGGGGGCCCAGAGCACAGCATTTCCAGAGCTTCCTGCCAGATTTAATGGGAAAAAAGGACTCCAGTTCCTCCGGCAGAGGAGGAAAAGGGGCAATTCTCGCTCCTCGTAGAGAGGGGCAGGCACCCAGTGGTGTTCAATCAAAGAAGAGGGAGCAAATCAGAGCCGCTCGGGGCTTCAGCGAGGGCAGATCTGGGGTTTTCTCTCAGAGTCCCTCAGTCACAGGAGAAATCCCATTCTCCCAACTGTCCCAGAATCCAAACAAGCTCCAATGGATGCACCGGGACGGGCTCTGTCACCCCACCAGACCTTAACGCCGCCACGGGCAGCACCCGGCGCCTTGAGCAAAGAGATTCCGGCCCCTGGAAGAGCCAACTCAGAGCAACTCCCAGCTCAAACCAGTCACAAAGCGGGTTCTTTAGGGGGAAGCGCTGCTCCCTACCGCAACGTTGCCCCGAGCCTCGTGCAGGCAATGCAGAGCCAGCTCCGCGTTCAGCCCTGCCCCGGCTCTGCCGCTGGAAGAGGCCATCTTCAGCAGCTTTGAAACTACAAAGGCAAGAAAAAACACCAACGGGTCAGGTTTTCCTCAAAGAAGGAGAAAAGATGCCACAGGAGATGGATGGGAAATGGAGGAAGGGCAGAAAACAGACCGGAAACCAGAAAAGTCCCAGAAAAAAGGCCCATATTCCAACTATTGCCACAGGAAGAGCAGCTTTTGGAGCGGGATCTCCAGAGAGAAACTCCTCCCTGGCTGCAGATGAGCTGGGACCGCCAAAACCCCCCCTTTCTCATGGAAGATGCTCCCGAGAGCACCATCGGCTCTTATCTAGCCACTTTCCTCCCAAAAACGAGCCATCTCCTTCCCTCCAACGCTACGGGGCCAAGACAAGACGGGAGAGAACCCAAACACCCTAGCAAGTAACTCTGAAAAGGGGGAATTTGCCCCTTTCCCACAAGAAAAGCCTGAAGAGAAACCTTTCTCCTGCGGCTCGGGCTTGCTTTCCATGTCACCCCAGGGCTTCCAAACCAGGGAGGCTCCTTCCTCCTCCTCTTCCAAGAGGCATCTGTCCCGCAGGGCAGGCAGCTCCGCCTGCAACTGCTCCCCGACATTGATGCGGCTGAAAGGGGGAGGAAGAGGAGGGGGAGGAAGGCACGTCAGGAATGGATACGGCGCAACAAACGCTAAAAAAGAGGGAAAACGTGGTGAGGTGGGGCAAAACCGGTCCCTATTTCCCAGCAAAACATCACTCAGTCTTCCGCCACCAACTTCCAACGCCCCTTCCCACCCCCAGCGTTACCCTTCGGCCACTGGAGGCTTTTTGGGCCCCATCGGGCAGGACAATTTGGGGGTTTCCCCAAAAAAACAATCCAACTGCTGAATGTCACTCTCCACAGCGGTAGGAAGCTGCCACAGCCACGGCCAGCGAGCGACCGCCGCCTCGGAATGTTGTGTGGAACGCGGGAGGCCGGCAACGGCCTGTGACGTCAGCAAAACCAGTGCTTTACTGGGACAGCAACTGGGCCTTTGGGGGGGTTTCTGGCCCATATGGGGGACCCTCCACCCAAAAACACACTGTGGAGAAGGGGCCGAGCGACACCCACCCCCACCCCCAGTTCCCTCCTCCCGTTTTCCCAGGGGTCGCCCTCATTCCCACGGCTCAACGTGGATTTTTGCCTCATCCTCCATCAAAAGAACCCCAAAATCCTGGAGGTTCTGCCCAAAAAATCTGACAAAACCACGCTGGGGATAAAAATCTTTCCACCAAGACCCTCCTTTAGCCTTTCTTGCCCTCCTCCTCCTCCTCACACACCACTCCATCCCCCACAAAATTTCCCCCTTCTCAGGGAAATCAGGGCTCTGGAGATGGACCCTCCGGCTACCACTTCACCCCTGCGGCTGCCCCGGGCCAGAAGGCGGGGATTGAGCCATTTGGGCCTTTTCTAGAAGCAAAAGGAGCAAAGCGAAACCCCGGGAGCCCTTTCCATCCCCCAATCCCCTAGTCCATGGGCTGCAGTCATCATGCTCTAGTGCACTTCACTCTCTTATAAAGTTGGAAGCCCACGAGAAGCACAGTTAGGACGCCACATTTTAAGAAAGCAAACTTCCAGCTCTTCAAGGAGTTAGGAAATAGGACCCCGTGGGAAACTGCCCTTAGGGACAAGGGAGCAGAACAAAGGAAAAAGGGATTTGTAAGTCCTTCCTCTAGAAATCCATTAGACCCAGCTTCATAGAAACGACACCGGTCTGGATGCTGGTGGTTAAAGAGGATGGATTTTGGGGGGGGTTAAATTAGGAGAATTAATTGGGCGATCACTTCAAATGAGGTCAAATTAAAACTGGAGGCATTTTGCTGGCTGTGAGGGACTGGAGTGTGCAAGCCTCGGGCCACAAAACTCAATGGAACTTGAGTTTGTCCTGGGCAAAAAGGGGAAACCTGAGGCTTTTGCACAAGGAGGGGCCGCTCTGAACCTCACGGCTCCGGGGAAGGTCTCCCCGACTCCAAAAAGACAGAACGTTGGGGGTTGAAAGTCAAATAAAACCACCAAGAGGCACCTGGGCAAGGGCAATCCTCCAGCTGCCCTTCCCTTCTGCCCCCCACCCCCCCCAGGGTGCTTTTCTGAACCCAAAGGAGGCATTTGGGGAAGAAAAAGGGAGGGCTGACCTTCCGCACTCACCTCAGGGCAAGTCCCAGCACAGGGAGGTCCCGGCATCCCCGGAGGAGCCGCAGGCGCTGTGGGGCTGCGGGTGGTGACGCCCCGGCGTGGGCTTGTCTTTGGGGGTCGCACGTGGCCTCTTCTTCTGGGGGCAGACGGCCTGCAAACCAGGGACAAAATAACTTGAAATGGCTCAAAAAGGCAGAAAAATAAGATTTTTTGGCCATGGATTTCACGCGGTTTATCAGCCCAGGTAAAGTCTAAACAGCCAAAAAAACCAATGGGAAAACAGGGTGCAAAGCCACAACGGGGTGCAAGAAAAACTGTATTATTTCCACTGTCCCAAGCGGAAAAGCACTTTCCTCCACAAAATCTATCAAAGGGGCTGAAAAGGTGCAATTCCCACGCACTGAAGCCACACAGCCACCCCGTTCCCCCGCCCACCAAAAATTAAAATAATATCTATTTCCGTGAAGCAAATCCCTCTTTCCTGGCAAGGAACGTTTGAGCAGATGGATTCGTCCAGGAAACAAACCCCCCCAGCAGCTTTTTTACCTCGCCTTTGGCTTTTTCCACCTCATCCTGGACTCTCTTGACCCTTTTCTCCAGCAGGCGAGGTCAGGTGCTGCCAAATCGGATCTTTTTCTTCCATGTATAATAGTATTCCACACACTGGGCCACGGTCTTAGTCTGTATCTAAGGGGAGAAATGCAGGGATATTAAATACTCCCTTGTCATTACAAATGAGGGCAAATGATGTCTTGTCCCGATGGGATTTTAGCAGGAAGAAGGGTCCTAAGGACAGGATTCCAACGGGGGATTGAAAATAGGACTTCCTGGGTTAAAAGCGTCCCCGCTAACGAGCTCCGCCCCCGTCCAACGGCTTTACCTCCTTCTGGATGAGGCGAAAATTCTTCTTGTGAACATAACAGGCCTCTTTAAATAACTGCTGTTCCACTGGGGTCCAAGTGTCCGAGCCTTGGGATAAACAGCCACAGGCAAATTATTACAAGAGGCATTTCCCTGCCTCAAAAAGCCCCACAAATGGATTAAAACTATTATTTTCCCCACCGAAAACCAACATTTTAAAGAATAATTCCAATATAAAAGGGATCTGTTCTCATCCCATTTTCCTGCGTAATGGTAATCAGCCAAGGGGTGGCATTCGGATCTCCGGGGGGGCCCAGAGCACAGCATTTCCAGAGCTTCCTGCCAGATTTAATGGGAAAAAAGGACTCCAGTTCCTCCGGCAGAGGAGGAAAAGGGGCAATTCTCGCTCCTCGTAGAGAGGGGCAGGCACCCAGTGGTGTTCAATCAAAGAAGAGGGAGCAAATCAGAGCCGCTCGGGGCTTCAGCGAGGGCAGATCTGGGGTTTTCTCTCAGAGTCCCTCAGTCACAGGAGAAATCCCATTCTCCCAACTGTCCCAGAATCCAAACAAGCTCCAATGGATGCACCGGGACGGGCTCTGTCACCCCACCAGACCTTAACGCCGCCACGGGCAGCACCCGGCGCCTTGAGCAAAGAGATTCCGGCCCCTGGAAGAGCCAACTCAGAGCAACTCCCAGCTCAAACCAGTCACAAAGCGGGTTCTTCAGGGGGAAGCGCTGCTCCCTACCGCAACGTTGCCCCGAGCCTCGTGCAGGCAATGCAGAGCCAGCTCCGCGTTCAGCCCTGCCCCGGCTCTGCCGCTGGAAGAGGCCATCTTCAGCAGCTTTGAAACTACAAAGGCAAGAAAAAACACCAACGAGTCAGGTTTTCCTCAAAGAAGGAGAAAAGATGCCACAGGAGATGGATGGGAAATGGAGGAAGGGCAGAAAACAGACCGGAAACCAGAAAAGTCCCAGAAAAAAGACCCATATTCCAACTATTGCCACAGGAAGAGCAGCTTTTGGAGCGGGATCTCCAGAGAGAAACTCCTCCCTGGCTGCAGATGAGCTGGGACCGCCAAAACCCCCCCTTTCTCATGGAAGATGCTCCCGAGAGCACCATCGGCTCTTATTTAGCCACTTTCCTCCCAAAAACGAGCCATCTCCTTCACTCCAACGCTACGGGGCCAAGACAAGACGGGAGAGAACCCAAACGCCCTAGCAAGTAACTCTGAAAAGGTGGAATTTGCCCCTTTCCCACAAGAAAAGCCTGAAGAGAAACCTTTCTCCTGCGGCTCGGGCTTGCTTTCCACGTCACCCCAGGGCTTCCAAACCAGGGAGGCTCCTTCCTCCTCCTCTTCCAAGAGGGATCTGTCCCGCAGGGCAGGCAGCTCTGCCTGGAACTGCTCCCCGACACTGATGCGGCTGAAAGGGGGAGGAAGAGGAGGGGGAGGAAGGCACGTCGGGAATGGATACGGCGCAACAAACGCTAAAAAAGAGGGAAAACGTGGTGAGGTGGGGCAAAACCGGTCCCTATTGCCCAGCAAAACATCACTCAGTCTTCTGCCACCAACTTCCAACGCCCCTTCCCACCCCCAGCGTTACCCTTCGGCCACTGGAGGCTTTTTGGGCCCCATCGGGCAGGACAATTTGGGGGTTTCCCCAAAAAAACAATCCAACTGCTGAATGTCACTCTCCACAGCGGTAGGAAGCTGCCACAGCCACGGCCAGCGAGCGACCGCCGCCTCGGAATGTTGTGTGGAACGCGGGAGGCCGGCAACGGCCTGTGACGTCAGCAAAACCAGTGCTTTACTGGGACAGCACTGGGCGTTTGGGGGGGTTTCTGGCCCATATGGGGGACCCTCCACCCAAAAACACGCTGTGGAGAAGGGGCCGAGCGACACCCACCCCCACCCCCACTTCCCTCCTCCCGTTTTCCCAGGGGTCGCCCTCATTCCCACGGCTCAACGTGGATTTTTGCCTCATCCTCCATCAAAAGAACCCCAAAATCCTGGATGTTCTGCCCAAAAATTCTATGACATCACAATCTCCGATGATGTCACAACCCCCTCTATGACGTCACAATCCCACTCTATGACGTCACAACCCGACTCTGTGACATCACAAACCCCACTATGACGTCACAACCGCACTCTATGATGTCACAACCCCCTCTATGATATAACCCCCATCTATGACATCACAATCCCCGATGAGGTCACAACTCCCATGACATCACAACCCCACCCTATGACATCACAACCCTACCTCTATGACATCATAGCCCCCTATGACATCACAACCCCATTCTATGACATCACAACCGCACTCTATGACGTCACAACCCCCTCTATGACGTCACAACCCCACTGTATGACATGATAACCTCCTCTATGACATCACAACCCCACTCTATGACATCAGAAACCACTCTGTGACATCACAAACCCCACTATGACGTCACAACCCTACCTCTATGACATCATAACCCCCATGACATCACAACCCCACTCTATGAGATCACAAACCCAACTATGATGTCACTACCCAACTCTATGACATCATAACCCCTCTATGACATCACAATCCCCCTCTATGACATCACAACGCGGTTCTGTGACATCACAAACCCCACTATGACATCACAACCCGACTCTGTGACGTCACAAGCGCACTCTATGACATCACAACTCCACTCTATGACATCACAAACACACTCTATGAAATCACAACCCCACTCTATGACATAATAACCCCTCTATGACGTCACAACCCCACTCTATGACGTCACAACGCTACTTCTATAACGTCACAACCCCACTCTGTGACATCAGAAACCACTTAGTGACATAACAAACCCCACTATGACGTCACAACCCAACTCTGTGAAATCACAATGCCCCTCTATGACGTCACAACCCTACCTCTATGACATCACAACCCGACTCTGTGACATCACAACCCGACTCTGTGACATCACAAGCCCCTCTATGACGTCACAACCCCACTCTATGACGTCACAACCACACTCTATGACGTCACAAACCACTCTGTGACATCACAAACCCCACTATGACATCACAACCCAACTCTGTGAAATCACAACCCCTTCTATGATGTCATAACCCCACTCTATGAAATCATAACGCCCTCTATAACATTGTAACCCCACTCTATGACATCTCTATGAAGAGCTTTTGGAGCGGGATCTCCAGAGAGAAACTCCTCCCTGGCTGCAGATGAGCTGGGACCGCCAAAACCCCCCCTTTCTCATGGAAGATGCTCCCCAGAGCACCATCGGCTCTTATCTAGCCACTTTCCTCCCAAAAACGAGCCATCTCCTTCACTCCAACGCTACGGGGCCAAGACAAGACGGGAGAGAACCCAAACGCCCTAGCAAGTAACTCTGAAAAGGGGGAATTTGCCCCTTTCCCACAAGAAAAGCCTGAAGAGAAACCTTTCTCCTGCGGCTCGGGCTTGCTTTCCACGTCACCCCAGGGCTTCCAAACCAGGGAGGCTCCTTCCTCCTCCTCTTCCAAGAGGGATCTGTCCCGCAGGGCAGGCAGCTCCGCCTGCAACTGCTCCCCGGCATTGATGCGGCTGAAAGGGGGAGGAGGAGGAGGGGGAGGAAGGCACGTCGGGAATGGATACGGCGCAACAAACGCTAAAAAAGAGGGAAAACGTGGTGAGGTGGGGCAAAACCGGTCCCTATTGCCCAGCAAAACATCACTCAGCCTTCCGCCACCAACTTCCACCGCCCCTTCCCACCCCCAGCGTTACCCTTCGGCCACTGGAGGCTTTTTGGGCCCCATCGGGCAGGACAATTTGGGGGTTTCCCCAAAAAAACAATCCAACTGCTGAATGTCACTCTCCACAGCGGTAGGAAGCTGCCACAGCCACGGCCAGCGAGCGACCGCCGCCTCGGAATGTTGTGTGGAACGCGGGAGGCCGGCAACGGCCTGTGACCTCAGCAAAACCAGTGCTTTACTGGGACAGCACTGGGCCTTTGGGGGGGTTTCTGGCCCATATGGGGGACCCTCCACCCAAAAACACGCTGTAGAGAAGGGGCCGAGCGACACCCACCCCCACCCCCAGTTCCCTCCTCCCGTTTTCCCAGGGGTCGCCCTCATTCCCACAACTGAACGTGGATTTTTGCCTCATCCTCCATCAAAAGAACCCCAAAATCCTGGAGGTTCTGCCCAAAAATTCTATGACATCACAATCCTCGATGATGTCACAACCCTACCTCTATGACATCACAATCTCCGATGAGGTCACAACCCCCTCTATGACGTCACAATCCCACTCTATGACGTCGTCACAACCCGACTCTGTGACATCACAAACCCCACTATGACGTCACAACCGCACTCTATGATGTCACAACCCCCTCTATGATATAACCCCCATCTATGACATCACAATCCCCGATGAGGTCACAACTCCCATGACGTCACAACCCCACCCTATGACATCACAACCCTACCTCTATGACATCATAGCCCCCTATGACATCACAACCCCATTCTATGACATCACAATAGCACTCTATGACGTCACAAGCCCCTCTATGACGTCACAACCCCCTCTATGACGTGATAACCTCGTCTATGACATCACAACCCCACTCTATGACATCAGAAACCACTCTGTGACATCACAAACCCCACTATGACGTCACAACCCAACTCTGTGAAATCACAACGCCCCTCTATGAAGTCACAACCCTACCTCTATGATGTCACAACCCTACCTCTATGACATCACAACCCCACTCTATGACATCACAACCCCTCTATGACATCACAATCCCACTCTATGATGTCACAACCCGACTCTGTGACATCACAAACCCCACTATGATGTCACAACTGCACTCTATGACATCACAACCCCACTCTATGATGTCACAACCCTACTCTATGATGTCACAACCCCACTATGATGTCACAACCCAACTCTGTGAAATCACAACGCCCTTCTAAGACGTCACAACCCTACCTCTATGACATCACAACCCTCCCTCTATGGCATCACAATCCCCCACTATGACATCACAACGCGGTTCTGTGACATCACAAACCCCACTGTGACATCACAACCCGACTCTGTGACATCACAACCGCACTCTATGACGTTACAACCCCACTCTATGACATCACAACCCGACTCTGTGACATCACAAACACACTCTATGAAATCACAAACCCCACTATGGCATCACAACCCCACTCTATGACATAATAACCCCTCTATGACGTCACAACCCCACTCTATGACGTCACAACGCTACTTCTATGACGTCACAACCCCACTCTGTGACATCAGAAACCACTTAGTGACATCACAAACCCCACTATGACGTCACAACCCAACTCTGTGAAATCACAATGCCCCTCTATGACGTCACAACCCTACCTCTATGACATCACAACCCGACTCTATGACATCATAACCCCTCTATGATGTCACAACCCCACTCTATGACATCACAAACCACTCTGTGACATCACAAACCCCACTATCACGTCACAATCCCAATCTATGACATAATAACCTGACTCTGTGACATCACAACCACACTCTATGACGTCACAACCACACTCTATGACATCACAAACACACTCTATGACATCACAAACCCCACTATGATGTCACAACCCAACTCTGTGAAATCACAACGCCCTTCTATGACGTCACAACCCTACCTCTATGACATCACAACCCCACTCTATGACATCAGAAACCCCTCTATGATGCCACAACTGCACTCTATGACATCCCAATCCCCGATGACGTCACAACCCTCCCTCTATGAAATCACAACCCCCCTCTATGACATCACAAACCCCACTATGACGTCACAACCACACTCTGTGTAATCACAACGCCCTTCTAAGACGTCACAACCCTACCTCTATGACATCACAACCCTCTGTCTATGACATCACAACCCGACTCTGTGACATCACAACCCCACTCTATGACATCACAACCATACTCTATGACATCACAACCACACTCTATGACATCACAAACCACTCTGTGACATCACAAACCACTCTGTGACATCACAACCCAACTCTGTGAAATCACAACCCCTTCTATGACGTCATAACCCCACTCTATGAAATCATAACGCCCTCTATGACATTGTAACCCCACTCTATGACTTCTCTATGAAGAGCTTTTGGAGCGGGATCTCCAGAGAGAAACTCCTCCCTGGCTGCAGATGAGCTGGGACCGCCAAAACCCCCCCCTTTCTCATGGAAGATGCTCCCCAGAGCACCATCGGCTCTTATCTAGCCACTTTCCTCCCAAAAACGAGCCATCTCCTTCCCTGCAACGCTACGGGGCCAAGACAAGACGGGAGAGAACCCAAACGCCCTATCAAGTAACTCTGAAAAGGTGGAATTTGCCCCTTTCCCACAAGAAAAGCCTGAAGAGAAACCTTGCTCCTGCGGCTCGGGCTTGCTTTCCACGTCACCCCAGGGCTTCCAAACCAGGGAGGCTCCTTCGTCCTCCTCTTCCAAGAGGGATCTGTCCCGCAGGGCAGGCAGCTCCGCCTGCAACTGCTCCCCGACATTGATGCGGCTGAAAGGGGGAGGAAGAGGAGGGGGAGGAAGGCACGTCGGGAATGGATATGGCGCAACAAACACTAAAAAAGAGGGAAAACGTGGTGAGGTGGGGCAAAACCGGTCCCTATTGCCCAGCAAAACATCACTCAGTCTTCCGCCACCAACTTCCAACGCCCCTTCCCACCCCCAGCGTTACCCTTCAGCCACTGGAGGCTTTTTGGGCCCCATCGGGAAGGAAAATTTGGAGTTTTCCCCCAAAAGACAGTCCAACTGGTGAGTATCACTCTCCACAGCGGTAGGAAGCTGCCAGAGCCACGGCCAGCGAGTGACCACCGCGTCGGAATGTTGTGTGGAACGCGGGAGGCCGGCAATGGCCTGTGACGTCAGCAAAACCAGTGCTTTACTGGGACAGCACTGGGCGTTTGGGGGCGTTTCTGGCCAATATGGGGGACCCTCCACCCAAAAACACGCTGTGGAGAAGGGGCCGAGCGACACCCACCCCCAACCCCGGTTCCCTCCTCCTGTTTTCCCAGCGTTTGCCCTCATTCCCACGGCTCAACGTGGATTTTTGCCTCATCCTCCATCAAAAAAATCCAAAATCCTGGATGTTCTGCCCAAAAAATATAACAAAACCACACTGGGGATAAAACTCATTCTACAGACCGTCCTTTAACCTTCCTTGCCCTCCTCCTCCTCACACACCACTCCATCCCCCACAAAATTTCCCTCTTCTCAGGGAAATCATGGCTCTGGAGATGGACCCTCCGGCTACCACTTCACCCCTGCGGCTGCCCCGGGGCAGAAGGCGGGGATTGAGCCATTTGGGGCTTTTCTAGAAGCAAAAGGAGCAAAGCGAAACCCTGAGGGCCGTTTCCATCCCTCCTCCCCCAATCCCCAGGGAAAAATCCCCTCCTTTTTACTCTTTCCAGCTTTTTTGGGAGGCAAAAGCAAAGCCGGGGCCTGTGGGCTCAACTCCTCGGCTCCAGGTGTCAAAACCAGTAAGCAGAAGCCGAGCCCAGTAGGGAAACTGGGATGAGTGGGCGGCTGCGCCCCGGACACGCCGGTTTGGGTCCAACCACCACCTCTTTTTAATGATTGGATTCAGTTTTGAACCTCAAACTCGTACCATAAAAACCAGGCGGTGGCTTTAGGAGGAGCTCCAACTGCTCCGTGTCAACACCCGGGTTTCCACCGCAGTCATTGATCCCCCAGGAAGGGGGAGAATGTTTGAATTTAGGAATTCTCTGGCAGAAAATGGCTCCAAATGGGTGGAGTTGCTGGATTTAATGACAGCTGGTTGGATTCCTTTCCAGTTCTCCTGAGAACAAGAGCTGGGGAGAAGAAACCCCCCCGCCAGCTTTTGTGTGGCCAGAGACAGAGCTCAAAGGAATAAAAGTCATTTCCCAAATCGTCTTGAAATCCTTCAAATCTCCTCCTCAAAGCCCAACGATTTCCCCAGCTTTCCCATCCCCCTTGACACTTCCCACCTCCCCTTTTCTTTTCCTGCAGCTCCAGGTGATTAACGGGGGACGTATTTCCAATCAATTCCTCCCACGGACCCTGCAACCTTTGCCAAAGTCTCACCAAAACAAAGGCCTTTTGCCTAAATACACTCAAAGCACAAAAAATTGCCACCCACCTGCTTCCCGGCTGCTGTCGTCACCGGGACCAAGACGGGACCCACCTTCATCTCCTCCCAAAAGCATCTCAGGCTTTTGAGGGACAATTTCCATCTCCTGCTGCCTCCAGCCACAGTTTCTGGGCACAAACAAGGGCAGGGGGGGGGTTTCTGCCATCAGCCAAGTCAAAGACATCCAAACTTTGCTGGTCCATGGGGGCTGCCCAGCCAAGGAGATGTCCCTTAATTATATCGACTGGCAACTTCTATTATCATCAGAAGGTTGATCAGACTCGGTCCATAGACCCCAGCTCCAGCGTCACCACCCCAACGGGCTCCAGTCTGTGAGACTCGCACAGGCTCAGCTGAGAAAATGATGGCTCCAAAGGAAATGTAGCTCCAGGAGACAGAGCTCCACGGCCTGAGCGCAGCACTAACCAGAAGCTTTACTGACTCAACCGCTGCTTTTCTACCCAAACGCTGCTCATCTCCAGGGAGAGAAAGCTGCTTTAGCCACTTCTCCTCCAAAGCCCTCACAGGGCTAAAGCCACACAGTCAGGAGCACCCCTCTGCACAGAGACACAGCCAGCAGAAAGGCAATCCTTTGGGAAATCCATCAGGACACCCATTCCAGCAGAAAAGAGAATCCTTACCAGGCTGGTGGCAAAACTCCCCACGTCTCTGGGCCAGGGGGACGTCACCAACGCGTCCGCACCTCTGAGGTTTGGGGTCCACCACGAGGCTGGTTTCCGTTCTGTCACATCCTCGGAGCTAAAACTGTCGGCAGGAGCTGCCTCATCCGGGGACTCGGAACCACCCGGGCACCTGACCTGCAGAACACAAGTACCTCTCAAGAGACCTTGATGTCCTGCATTAACACACCAGCCCGCTCTTGAGATCACACAACCACACAATGGTCACAGTTGGAAGGCACCTTAAAGCCACTCCAGTGCCACCCCCTGCCCTGGGCAGGGACACCTCCCACCACACCAGGCTGCTCCAAGACCCCTCCAACCCGGCCTGGAACCCCTCCAGGGATGGGGCAGCCACAGCTTCTCGGGGCTACCTGGGCCAGGCTCTCACCACCCCCCCAGCAAACCATTTCCTCCCCACATCTCATCTCAATCTCCTCTCTTCCAGTGGCAAATCCTTCCCCCTCCTCCCACGGCTCCCCTCCCTCATCCAGAGTCCCTCCCCAGCTTTCCTGGAGCCCCTTTAGGGACTGGAATGGGCTCCAAGGTCTCCCCGGAGCCTTCCCTTCTCCAGGCTGAACCCCCAACTCTCTTAGCCTTTCCTCACAGCAGAGGGGCTCCAGCCCTCCCAGCATCTCCATGGCCTCCTCTGGCCCACACTCCACATTGTTGGCTCCTGTGGAGCTTCTCACCCACCAACACCCCCACGTCCTTCTCCTCAGGGCTGCTCTCCAGCCATTCTCCACCCAGCCTGGATTTGTACCTTGCACCTTGCACTTGGCCTGGTGGAACTTCAGGAGGGTCACAGGAGCCACCTCCATCCTGCCCATGTCCCTCTGGCTCTGGGCAGAGGGTGGAGAAGCAGGACAACTGGCGGACTCATCACACAGGACTGCGGGAGAGCTGATCCCACCTCGCTGAGGAGCTGCTGGGACCGTCCCAGAGGCAAAAGGGGCTGAGTCTCTCCTGCATCTTCAGGGATAACGTTCCTCAAAGCCCAGGAAGAAACAGGGCCTGACCAGCGCGGGGGAAAGGAGACCCCACGGGGCAGGGGACGGGGGGACAACGACAGGACAAACACAGTCATTCCTCGGAACAGAGCGCCTTCCTCGGCACTCTTGCTCAGAAACGTGGTTTCTGGAGGAACTGGGTGTTTCACGGAAGGTTTTTACCCTCTTCCACCACCAGCACCTCCCGGCGGGACTCTCTCGGTGACAGGAGGTCGAGGTGACAGGGACAGTCCAGCGCAGGGAGCGCTTTGGGGCCCTGAGCTCTGTGCAAAACCCCAAAACTCGCTTTTTGAAGGTTGTTGGCCCTGCTGTGAGGGAAAGTTTGAAAATATTTTTTAAAAATGAAGCCACAAGAAATAGAACGAAAGACGTCGAGTGAAGGAAACGTCTCCTGGCGACATTAAGCTGCAAACAGCGTTGGTGGTTTCATCCTCCTGGCTTGGTTTCCTCTTGGCAACTTCATCCTCAAAACCACCTTTTCTTCCTCAAAACCACCTTTCTCCCTCTCCCCAGGGCCAGGCTCAAAAGGAGCACCCAAGGGCCGCAGTACCCAAGGGCCGGAGATTGCTCCCACACCCAAGGGGACAGGTTTTCACAGCACAGGGGGGGTGGCACTGCTTTGGGGGTGCTCACAGCAAAGGGGGGGGTGGCACTGCTTTGGGGGTGCTCACAGCAAAGGGGGCGGGGGGGCATCGATGACCCCCTTTTTCCCCCCATCCAGGTTCTCTGCGTGGAATCCATCTGCGTCGACCCCGCCAGCATCGAAGGGAACATCAAGGTGAGACCCTGGGGGGGCAGAAGCGACACCGAGGTGAGAACCTTGAGGTGGGGCGTCCCCCAAAATTCGTGCCCACCCCCCCAAAAAAACCCGTGCAGACACCCTCCCCCCAGCAAGTGAAGCTCAACCCGCATCGAGGGGGACACGGGGGTCTCCCCTCGGGGACAGCGGGGGGGGCAGGACATGTCTGTGAGCTGGGACCAAGCAGGGACAGGCTGGGGGGGGGGAAAGGGAGGGGAGTGGGAGGAGTGCGGCCAGGGGTGGGGCTGAGGCCACACCCAGCTGGCAGGTCAGGAAGGGGTGGGGCTAAAGAAAGGGGTGGGGCTAAGAAAGGAGGCCACACCCACCAGAGGCACCCCAGGGAAGGGCAGGGCTAGGGGGAAGGGAGTGGGGCTCTGGCAGGCCACGCCCACAGACTCAGGGAGGAGGTGGAGCTAAAGGACAAGGCCACGCCCACCAGTGGGAGTTACCCCTAGAAGGGTGAGGGTGGGAAAAGTGGGTGGGGCCAAGGGAGGCCACACCTACCACTCATACAAGGGAGTGGCTGGGCTATGGGCAGGGGCGGAGCCACAGGGAAGGGGTGGGGCCAAGGGAATTCACACCCACAGGGAACACCCTGGGGGGCGGTGCTAAGGGAACAAGCCACACCCCCAAGGGCTACTACAGGCAGGGACAGAGGGGCGTGGCTAAGGGAGAAGGGGTGGAGCTGAAGGGAAGGGGTGTGGCTAAGGGAGGAAGCCACACCCCCAGGTGAGACAGGGACACAAAGGGGTGGAGCCAGGGAAAACAAGCCACGCCCACAGGGCCTCCTGCAAGAGGCAGGGCTAAGGCAGTGAACCCCACCCACAAGAGCTGGAAGGCCACACCCACAAAGGGGTGGGGCTAAATGAGAAGACCACACCCACAAAGGGGTGGGGCTAACTGGGCCAAGCCACAGCCCCAGCAGCCCCCATCATTCCAAGGGAGGGCGTGGCCAGGGGTTGCCCCACCCCATGGCAGTGCCCACCCTGTCTGCCCCCAAAAAAGGGGACAACCTCCCCAAAAAGGGGACTGTCCCCTCCCCGGGTGTGCCCCCCAAAACAGGGACAACACCCCCAAAAAGGGGGCTGCCCCCCCCCAAACGCTGTTGTCTCCCGAGGAACCAGGGTACGAGGGGGAGGCAGTGAACACCCACCGCGAGCGGCCACAGGTAAGGGAGGAGCCCCCCAAAAAACCCCCAAAAGAGGGGACAGATCTCATTAAACACCCCTGAAATTGGGGGGGTGGTAGATTTTGGGGAACCTCCCCCAGAACCCCATTTTGCCCCGTAGAATGTTGACATCAGCCGCCCCCCTCGCCAAAGCCCTGGTCACTGTCCCCAAGCATTATTGGGGGTGGGGGGCATTAATTTTGGGGGCTTCCAGGGGGGTCCATCAGGGTGATGGGGGTGATCTCCAGGTACCTACGAGGGGGATGAGGAGGGTGTGTGTGTGAGGTGGTGACCCGCTACCCTCCAGCACCTTTTGGGGGGTACCTGCACCCCCTGGGCCCATGACAGACCCCTCCATTCACTTGGTTTGGGTGTGTGGGGGTGGGGGTGTGAGTGTGTGTGTGTGTGTGGGGGGGGGAGGTGTGTTTGTCAGTGGTTTTCAGGTGTTTTTTCTCTGCAGTGCAGTATAAACGGCCCGGAGGGGGCGGGTGCTGCTCTGTGTGCACCGGGAATGGGAAGGGGGGGGGGGGCACCACAAAAACACCCATTTTCCCAACCCCCTCACCCCAAAAACCACTAATTCTCTCACCCCCCACCCCAAAACACACTTCCTCACCCAAAAAGACCCCTCTCCCAACTCCTCCATCCCCCAAAAAACCCTCTCCCACCCCAAACTCCCCTCTCTCCCAACCCAGACAGCCCAAAACCCCCCACATTCTCCCAACCCCACCAAAAAAATCTCTCCCAAACCCCCCCACCCCCAAAGAACACCCCTCCTCCCAAACCTGCACCCCCAAAACCCCTCCCATCCCAAACTCCCCTTACCAGCTCAAAAAACCCAACCCCAAACCCCCACTCTCCCAAACCCCCCCAAACCCACCCTCAACACCCCCCATCCCAAAAGACCCTCTCCCACCCCAAACCCCAGCTCACTTCTGCCTCACAAGCTCTTCCCTCGTTCATCACCAGCTTCTTGATAGCCCCAAAAACCTCCTGTCACTCCCTGGAAGGGAAGGGCTCTGGTGGTGCCTTGCGAGGGGCGGGGTCAGCACAGGTGCTTTAAATCTCTTCTTTTGGTAAAACTGGCTATTTGGGGGAGTTTTTATCTTGTTTCTAATGGTTCAAGCCAAGCGGTGCGGCCCTTTTGTGGCCCTGAGGGGAAAGGGGGCAGGGGCGCCTTTCCCGCCTTTTTCACCACCTGAGGGGAGCCCTCGCAGGAGAGAGGGGGCGGGGCGAGTGCAGCCACTGGCCCAATGGCGGCTTGAAGAGGAGGCGGTGGGCGGGATGAGAGCGTTGGGCGGGCCAATGGGCAGCGGTGTTTTCCAGGGTGGGCGGTGCCGCCACGAGCGCATGGGCAGAAGGGGAGGGCGCACAGGCGGCTCCCTACGGGGGGGTTTTAAGGGGTCCCGGGGGGGTTTGTGGCCTCTGTAGAAGAGGGGAAAAGGGAGGAAGGGATGTGGGAGAGGGCAATGGGGATGATCTCGTCGTGGTTTGAGCTCGCCGGGTGCTTCTTTTTCCTCAGAAGGGCTGTGAGAAATGTCCCCGAGGAAGCGCTGCAGAGTGTCAGGTGTCTCTCAGGTGAGGGGCTGTCCCCCCTCTGTATCCTCTCTCCCCTTTCTCACCCTTTTCATTCTGCATTTTCCCCATAGGAGCCACCACTTCCCCCCTTCCCCAAGCTTATTGCCCCGATATCCAGGCAATTCCCTCCCCTTTTTCCCCATAGATATCTTGAAGGAAGTCATTTGGGAATACAGAGATGCCTACTGGGAGATGGTCAGCCGGGTGGGCAGGACCCTGCAGCAGGTGAGGGGGGAGGCAAAGAGGGGCGTGTGGGGGGTATTTTCTGGGGTTTAAGGCCCCCTGTTAGATTAACCCTTTGTGCCTTACAGGTCTTTTGGCTGCAGCTGGTGGAGATGGACACCAAACACCACATTGACATCCTCACCAGTGACCTGTCCCCCACCAAAGGGGTGATCCTGTGCTAGTGTGGGTCTTTTTTCCCTGGGAGGGGGTGGAATTTTGGGAGGCAAGCAGACCCCGTTAGAGCTTCCCCTTCCCTGTTCAGGGGGACTCCTCTGCTGTTCCCCCTCAAGCCCCAGGGACACCCAGACGGCCAAGCTGGGGCTCCTCATGGTCATCCTCAGCTTCATCTTCATGAAGGGCAACTTGCCCGAAGATGGTGAGGCCTCCCCCCAAATCCCCCCAGCCATATCCTGCTTCCCACTGGTGCCCCTCCCCCCTCTTGACACCACCTTTTTTCCAGGGGCTGTCTGGAAATTTCTTTGCTGGCTCTGGCTGCAGACAGGATAGAACATAATGGGGGATGGGGCTCGTTAGTGCTGCTCCTCGTTAATCCTGTTGTTCCCAGGGAGTGACAGGAGGTTTTTGGGGATATCAAGAAGCTGGTGATGAACGAGGGAAGAGCTTGTGCAGCAGAAGTGAGTTGGGGTTTGGGGTGGGAGAGGGTCTTTTGGGATGGGGGGTGTTGAGGGTGGTTTTGGGGAGGTTAGCGAGGGGGGTTTGGGAGAGGGGGGCTTTGGGGTTGGGTTTTTTAGACCTGGTAAGGGGAGTTTGTGATGGGAGGGGATTTGGGGGTGCAGGGTTGGGAGGAGGGATGTTCTTTGGGGGTGGGAGGTTTGGGAGAGGGTTTTTTGGGGGCAGGGGTGCGAGAATGGGTGGTTTTGGAAGGGGTGGGAGAAGGGATGAATTTAGGGTGGGAGAGGGTGTGTTTTTTGGGGTCCCCCCCCTTTCCAGCCCATGGTCTGCACAGAGTAGC
This sequence comes from Numenius arquata, assembly GCF_964106895.1. Classification (NCBI taxonomy): domain Eukaryota; kingdom Metazoa; phylum Chordata; class Aves; order Charadriiformes; family Scolopacidae; genus Numenius; species Numenius arquata. Next base: position 139,917 of record NW_027415668.1, read on the forward strand.
ACCAGCCCCAACCGGGCTGTTTATACTGCACTGAAGAGAAAAAATACCTAAAAAACACTGCCACCCCCTCCCCCCACCCCGGTGACTGTCACGGGGTCAGGGAGCGCAGGCACCCCCCAAAATGTGCTGGGGGGAGGGGGTCAGGGCTGCTGGAGCCCCTCTGCTGTGAGGACAGGCTGAGAGAGTTGGGGGGGTTGAGCCCAGAGAAAGGAAGGCTCCGGGGAGACCATTCTGCCCCTTCCAGTCCCTAAAGGGTGGGGCTCCAGGAAAGCTGGGGGGGGACTCTGGATGAGGGAGGGGAGCCGTGGGAGGAGGGGAAAGGGTTTGCCACTGGAAGAGGGGAGATTGAGATGAGATGTGGGGAGGAAATGGTTTGCTGGGGGGGTGGTGAGAGCCTGGCCCAGGTTGCCCCGAGAAGCTGTGGCTGCCCCATCCCTGGAGGGGTTCCAGGCCGGGTTGGAGGGGTCTTGGAGCAGCCTGCTGTGGTGGGAGGTGTCCCTGCCCAGGGCAGGGGGTGGCACTGGAGGGGCTTTAAGGTGCCTTCCAACTGTGACCATTGTGTGGTTGTGTGATCTCAAGAGCGTGCTGGTGTGTTAATGCAGGACATCAAGGTCTCTTGAGAGGTACTTGTGTTCTGCAGGTCAGGTGCCCGGGTGGTTCCGAGTCCCCGGATGAGGCAGCTCCTGCCGACAGTTTTAGCTCCGAGGATGTGACAGAACGGAAACCAGCCTTGTGGTGGACCCCAACCCTCAGAGGTGTGGACGCGTTGGTGACGTCCCCCTGGCCCAGAGAGGCGGGGAGTTTTGCCACCAGCCTGGTAAGGATTCTCTTTTCTGCTGGAATGGGTGTCCCGATGGATTTCCCAAAGGGTTGCCTTTCTGCTGGCTGTGTCTCTGTGCAGAGGGGTGCTCCTGACTGTGTGGCTTTAGCCCTGTGAGGGCTTTGGAGGAGAAGTGGCTCTCCTCAAGGAGAAGGGACATCTCCTTGTCTGGGCAGCCCCCATGGACCAGAAAAGTTTGGATGTCTTTGACTTGGCTGATTCCAGAAAACCCCCCCCTGCCCTTGTTTGTGCCCAGAAACTGTGGCTGGGGGCAGCAGGAGATGGAAATTGTCCCTCAAAAGCCCGAGATGCTTTTGGGGGGAGGTGAGGGTGGGTCCCGTCTTGGTCCCGGTGACGACAGCAGCCGGGAAGCAGGTGGGTGGCAATTTTTTGTGCTTTGAGTGTATTTAGGCAAAAGGCCTTTGTTTTGGTGAGACTTTGGCAAAGGTTGCAGGGTCCGTGGGAGGAATTGATTGGAAATACATCCCCCGTTAATCACCTGGAGCTGCAGGAAAAGAAAAGGGGAGGTGGGAAGTGTCAAGGGGGATGGGAAAGCTGGGGAAATCCTTGGGTTTTGAGGAGGAGATTTGAAGGATTTCAAGACGATTTGGGAAATGACTTTTATTCCTTTGAGCTCTCTCTCTGGCCACACAAAAGCTGGCGGGGGGGTTTCTTCTCCCCAGCTCTTGTTCTCAGGAGAACTGGAAAGGAATCCAGCCGGCTGCCATTAAATGGAGCAACTCCACCCATTTGGAGCCATTTTCTGCCAGAGAATTCCTAAATTCAAACATTGTCCCCCTTCCTGGGGGATCAGTGACCGCGGTGGAAACCCGGGTGTTGACAGGGAGCAGTTGGAGCTCCTCCTAAAGCCACTGCCTGGTTTTTATGGTACGAGTTTGGGGTTCAAAACTGAATCCAATCATTAACAAGAGGTGGTGGTTGGACCCAAACCATGGGCATGTCTGGGACGCAGCCGCCCACTCATCCCAGTTTCCCTACTGGGCTCAGCTTCTGCTGACTGGTTTTACCACCTGGAGTTCCTGGGAGCCGAGGATTTGAGCCCCCAGGCCCCGGCTCTCCTTTTGCCTCCTAAAAAAGCTGAAAACAGATGAAGGAGGGGATTTTTCCCTGGGGATTGGGGGAGGAGGGATGGAAACGGCCCCCGGGGTTTCGCTTTGCTCCTTTTGCTTCTAGAAAAGCCCCAAATGGCTCAATCCCCGCCTTCTGCCCTGGGGCAGCCGCAGGGGTGAAGTCGTACCCGGAGGGTCCATCTCCAGAGCCATGATTTCCCTGAGAAGGGGGAAATTTTGTGGGGGATGGAGTGGTGTGTGTGGAGGAGGAGGGCAAGGAAGGTTAAAGGACGGTCTGTAGAATGAGTTTTATGCCCAGTGTGGTTTTGTTAGATTTTTTGGGCAGAACATCCAGGATTTTTGGTTTTTTTGATGGAGGATGAGGCAAAAATCCACGTTCAGCCATTGGAATGAGGACTAATGTTGGGAAAACGGGAGGAGGGAACCGGGGTTGCGGATGGGTGTCACTTGGCCCCTTCTCCACAGCGTGTTTTTGGGTGGAGGGTCCCCCATATTGGCCAGAAACGCCCCAAAATGCCAAGTGCTGTCCCAGTAAAGCACTGGTTTTGCTGACATCACAGCCCGTTGCCGGCCTCCAGCGTTCCACACAACATTCCGACGCGGTGGTCGCTCGCTGGCCGTGGCTGTGGCAGCTTCCTACCGCTGTGGACAGAGATACTCACCAGTTGGACTGTTTTTTTGGGGAAAAACCCAAATTTTCCTTCCCGATGGGGCCGAAAAAGCCTCCAGTGGCCGAAGGGTAACGCTGGGGGTGGGAAGGGGCGGTGGAAGTTGGTGGCGGAAGACTGAGTGATGTTTTGCTGGGAAATAGGGACTGGTTTTGCCCCAACTCACCACGTTTTCCCTCTTTTGAAGCGTTTGTTGCGCCGTATCCATTCCCGACGTGCCTTCCTCACCCTCCTCTTCCTCCCCCTTTCAGCCGCATCAATGTTGGGGACCAGTTTCAGGCAGAGCTCCCTGCCCTGCAGGACAGATCCTGCTTGGGACAGGAGGAAGAAGAGCGAGCCTCCCTTGTCTGGAAGCCGTGGGGTGACATTGAATCCAACCCCGAGACTCAGGAGAAAGGTTTGTCTTAAACCTTTTCTTTGGGGAATCGGGAAAATTCCACCTTCTCAGAGTTACTTGATAGGGCGTTTGGGTTCTCTCCCGTCTTGTCTTGACCCCGTAGCGATCGAGGGAAGGAGATGGCTAATTTTTGGGAGGAAAGTGGCTAAATAAGAGCCGATGGTGCTCTCGGGAGCATCTTCCATGAGAAAGGGGGGGTTTTGGCGGTCCCAGCTCATCTGCAGCCAGGGAGGAGTTTCTCTCTGGAGATCCTGCTCCAAAAGCTGCTCTTCCTGTGGCAATAGTTGGAATATGGGCCTTTTTTCTGGGCCTTTTCTGGTTTCCGGTCTGTTTTCTGCCCTTCCTCCATTTCCCATCCATCTCCTGTGGCATTTTTTCTCCTTTTTGGAGGAAAACCGGACTCGTTGGTGTTTTTTCTTGCCTTTGTAGTTTCAAAGCTGCTGAAGATGGCCTCTTCCAGCGGCAGAGCCGGGGCAGGGCTGAACGCGGAGCTGGCTCTGCATTGCCTGCACGAGGCTCGGGGCAACGTTGCGGTAGGGAGCAGCGCTTCCCCCTGAAGAACCCGCTTTGTGACTGGTTTGAGCTGGGAGTTGCTCTGAGTTGGCTCTTCCAGGGGCCGGAATCTCTTTGCTCAAGGCGCCGGGTGCTGCCTGTGGCAGCGTTAAGGTCTGGTGGGGTGACAGAGCCCGTCCCGGTGCATCCATTGGAACTTGTTTGGATTCTGGGACAGTTGCGAGAATGGAATTTCCCTTTTTCCTTTTTTTGCCCTTTTTCCTCCTCTGCCAAAGGAACTGATGTCTTTTTTTCCCCATTAAATCTGGCAGGAAGCTCTGGAAATGCTGCGCTCTGGGCCCCCCCGGAGACCCGAATGCCACCCCTTGGCTGATTACCATTACGCAGGTAAATGGGAGGAGAACAGATCCCTTGGCTTTGGGATTTATCCTTTAAAATGTCAGTTTTGGGTGGGGAAAATAGTAGTTTTAATCTATTTGTGGGGCTTTTTGAGGCAGGGAAATGCCTCTTCTAATAATTTACCCGTGGCTGTTTATCCCAAGGCTCAGACACTTGGACCCGGCGGGAACAGCAGCTCTTTAAAGAGGCTTTTTACATACATAAGAAGAATTTTCGCCTCATCCAGAAGGAGGTAAAGCCGTTGGAGCGGGCCGGAGCTCGTTAGCAGGGAGGCTTTTAACCCAGAAAGCCCTATTTTCAATCCCCCGTTGGAATCCTGTCCTTAGGACCCTTCTTCCTGCTAAAAACCCAGCGGGAGAAGACATCATTGCCCTCATTTGTAATGCAAGGGAGTCTTTAATATCCCTGGATTTCTCCCCATAGATCCAGACAAAAACCGTGGCCCAGTGCGTTGAATATTACTACAGCCACAAGAAGAAGATCCGTTTTGGCTGCACCCGACCTCGCCTCATGCAGAAAAGGGTCAAGAGAGTCCAGGATGAGGAGGAAAAAGCCAAAGGCGAGGTAAAAAATCTGCTGGGGGGGGTTTGTTTCCTCGACAAATCCATCTGCTCAAACGTTCCTTGACAGGAAACAGGGATTTCGTTCGCAGAAATAGATATTATTTTAATTTTTTGTGGGTGGGGAAGCAAGGTTGCTGTGTGGCTTCAGTGCGTCAGAATTGCACCTTTTCAGCCCCATTGATAGATTTTGTGGAGGAAAGTGCTTTTCCGCTTGGGACAGTGGAAATAATACATTTTTTCTTCCAAGTTGTGGCTTTGCACCCCGTTTTCCCGTTGGTTTTTTGAGTGTTTAGTGCTCAGACTTTACGTGGGCTGATAAGCCGCGTGAAATCCATGGCAAAAAAATCTTATTTATTTGCCTTTTTGAGACATTTCAAGTTAGTTTTTGCCCATTTTGCAGGCCATTTGCCACCAGAAGAAGAGGCCGCGTTTTATGACCAAAGACAAGCCCATGCCGGGGCATCACCAACTTCATCCCCACAGCGCCTGCGGCTCCTCTGGGGATCCCGGGACCTCCCTGTGCTGGGACTTGCCCTGAGGTGAGTGCGGAAGGTCAGCCCTCCCTTTTTCGTCCCCAAATGCCTCCTTTGAGCTCAAAAAACAACCCAGTGTGGGGGGCAGAGGGGGAGGTCAGCTGGAGGATTGCCCTTGCTGGATTGCCCTTGCCCCAGGGCTCCTTGGTGGTTTCATTTGATTTTCAACCCAAACGAATCTGTATTTTTGGAGTCAGGGAGACCTTCCCCAGAGCCGTGAGGTTCAGAGCGGCCCCTCCTTGTGCAAAAGCCTCAGGTTTCCCCTTTTTGCCCAGGACAAACTCAAGTTCCATTGAGTTTTGTGGCCCGAGGCTTGCCCACTCCAGTCCCTCACAGCCAGCAAAATGCCTCCAGTTTTAATTTGACCTCATTTGAAGTGATCGACCAATTAATTCTCCTATTTTAACCCCCAAAAATCCATCTTCTTTAACCACCGACGTCCAGAACGGTATCATTTCGTGGCCAAACAGACCAGGAATTCACACAAGTAGGAAATAACAAAGCTGGATCTAAAGGATTTCTAAAAAAAGGATTTAAATATGCCTTTCTTCTTCATTTCCAGATTGTTTGAGAAGATCCTCATGAGAAACACCCCCATGAGGACAAGTCCCACCAGACCACCAGAAAGTCCCACCTGAGGCTCCATCCCCCCCGGGCTGTTTGAAAGGCCCCGGGCACCGACACCGACCCACCGGCGGGGCCATTTTTCCCTGCATGGCGGGCCTGTGCTGGTGACTGGGAGCGCTCCCTGCCCTCCCTGCCAACAACAGCCCATCCCAGCAGGGAGAGCTCCATGTGCCCCTTGTCCCCCCCAGACCTCCAAGGCCCCCGGCCCTCCCTCCCATCGTTGCCACCCCTCAGCACTGGCAGCTCCCTGTCGTCCCTGCACCCCCCAGAAAGCCAGCCCCCCCAGCCCCAGAGCCACCAACTGTCCCGTGATGACAGCCTGTCTCTCCTGTCCCTTCGGGAGCCCCTGGACTCCTGGCCCCCCCTGCCCCCCCTGAGCCATGGCCAGGGCCAGGCGTGCTCTCCCAAGGAAGACAGAGCAGAGGTGCCAGGCTGGATGGGAGGGAGAGGAGCCGGCAGGGACAGGGACAAGGCTGCGGAGGGACATGGCCTGCTTTGGGCCGGGGACACGGATGCTTCTCCTGGAGGGAGGGCAAGAAGAGAGACAAAGGAGAGCGACTGGGAGATGGAGATGAGCTCCTGCACCCTCCTCGCACACCTGCCAAAAATAAAGGCTTTTCCCTCTCTTCATTTATTGCATTTTGTTGGTGATGTCACCATCCCAGCCCCAGGATCCTGAGGCGCGGAACAGACTCTACAACTCGCAGAGAGTTATAAATCAGACATGTTTATTGCGGCGCCGGGTGCAAGGGGGATCGCTCCTCTAAACTTGCACACTGGCTCGTAAAACAAGCATCTATTTATGACAAAAAGCATACATATTCATTAGTGTGGGTGGGGTTATCATAATTAATTCTAAGAAAAGGCGTTACTATTCTATTTATTTCTAGGAACTCATTATCATAAGTCTCCTCCCCTTGCCCCATGCCTACTGTCGCCCGGTGGTCGTGGGCTGGGGTCTTCTGGAGGAAGGCTCATAGTCTTCTTCACCGTGTACTTTTACCTTTGGCTTAGAATGCTGGGCTGGCTGGACCTCAAACCGCGGGACTGGTCCCGACCAGATGGACACTGCACCCAGACAGTTGGGTTCCTCCTTAGGGTGCAGGCTGTTCCTGCTATCCTATACACAAGGCCAGCTCCTTATCTTGGAATGCTGGGCTCCTGGGCTCCGAGGTGTGCTCTTTGCCAAGCTGTACTAAATCTACACTAACGACCTTGTCATCTTGTCATCTCGTACAGAATCCTAGTGCAATAAATATAATTACTGCGACGAAGAGCTGCTTAAGCCATATAAAATTAGGTAACCATGATGTAAGCTTTTCCCAGAGCTTAGTAAAACCTAGGGAAGCACCACCTCGGGCCACTTGGTGTCAGACCTTTGCGTGTTCTCAAATTTTCTGGATATCGGTTTCCATCTTACCTGACTCATCGACATAAGTGCAGCAGCTTGTGTGGGTCAGAGCACAGACTCCTCCTACATCAGCTGTTATTATATCTAGGGCCATTCTGCTTTGTATGACCGTGCCCTTCAGGGATTCTAGTTCCTTGCCCAAACGGGAAAGGGCATCAGCAGTTGAGTTTGCTGTTATTTCCATTTCCGCCGAAATATTTACTATGGCCCGTTCCGGTTGGTACACACCTAGTGAAGGAAGCAGAACTCTGACAAAACTGTAAAATCCGGTGTTACATCTAAGTAAAGGGTTGGAGATTGTTCGTCGATTGAATTGTCTCCAAACGCCCCGTACAATACCTCTCGTACCATCTCTGTGGAACATTTGCAATGGAGGAGCTAGATAACCCATAGTGCAGTCTCCTGTCCGATGTCGTGGCAGCTGTTTCCAGCCTTTAAATCTCCGCAGAGCCACCAATACCCCTCCGGTAGGTTACAGGTAGCATTTATAGCCGGGGAAGTATCGGCAGCGCTTCTGCCGTACAAGTATTGTGCACGCTTCTGTTCTCCTTCTCCCGGAGAAGCTTTTGTAGAGTTTATTGGCTTGTCAACACTAGTTATGTTCCCTTTGACCAAAGCTGTTGTGGGCCAGTTGCCGAGGTCCGTACGGCTAAATTGCCCTGGTGATGCTCCCGCAGGGTTGTAACTTATGTACGGCACAGAGCGGTTTGCTAATGCTAAAGTGTAGGTTACTTGCTCTAATGAAGAGCTTTCCGTCCGACAGGAGTGTGAGGATTTAAGCATTTCATACGGATTTATGTCTGTCCAGTTGCTTACAGGGACTCCAAAAAGTGGGGAATCAAAGTCATCAGCTTGCTCACGTATCCAACAGTCACTAACATTGGTATATTTTACAACACTCTTTACAAGGGATGCGTAAGCATTCGCGTTAATGGATGCAGCCACAGCACAGTAAGGCTACAAGAGTCCAGATTTCTGTCTTTGGAGATGAAGTTTTAAAGGTCCGGTAGGCGTCGACTCCTGTCGTGGTTTAGGTTTAGGGGCTTTCTCCACTCTGGTATGATGTGTCCATGAGGCTTGTTCTTCAATCTTGGCTGCCGTGTGAGAAGTCAGCAGCACCTGGAACGGACCTTCCTATTTCGGCTTTAAAGGTGAATCTGAAAGAGATCTAACATACACATAGTAGATGATTCATAGATTGGTCCAGGCCGGAAGGGACCTCCAAAGGTCATCTAGTCCGACCTCCCCGCAGTCAGCAGGGACACCCCCAACTAGACCAGGTTGCCCAGGGCCCTGTCGAGCCTCACCTTGAATGTCTCCAGGGAAGGGGCCTCAACCACCTCCCTGGGCAACCTGTTCCAGTGCTCCACCACCCTCATGGTAGAGAACTTTTTCCTGATATCCAATCTAAATCTCCCCTTCTCCAACTTAAAACCATTGCCCCTCATCCTGTCACTGCCGGCCTTTGTAAACAGACCCTCCCCAGCCTTCCTGTAGCCCCCCCTCAGGTACTACATGTACCCGGCATTGCTCTGACCCAGGGGCAGCACCTTGCGATTCTGACACCGTTGGGTGTCCCAGCACCCAGCGAGGGGGCGCAGCGTGGGAGAAACCAGCGTCACTCTGCAGCTCCTCCGTCCTTCCAGGGTGCCAGGAGGAAAAAGAAACCGTAACTGGTACAGGGCTGAGCGTAGCTACGTGCTGCCTCTTCTCGAGAGAAACGGGGCGCTGGTTTCAAAGAGAAGGTGCCGTTTGATTGAGACGCTGGCTCTGCTGCCTGGAATCCAGCCTGCAGCGGGGTTAGCAGGCTGCAGAAGGATCCTTACTTCCCCCCAACTCCGGTCAAGTGGCTTCAGATTCAAAGACTCAAACCCTTCCTTCTTCCAAAGAGGGGGCAGAGGAAAACGTACAGGGAAGAGACACGATTTAAGCACCAGCTTCCAAACTGGAAAGAAATCCTTCCCGGTTCCACACGGAAAACAAGAGAAAAGGGTTCCTTCTTTCCACCTAAAGAGGCAAACCGATGCCTTCGTTGATATCGTAGAGTGCCAGATACCAGGTTGGAAGGGACCTCAAGGGTCACTGGCCCAACCTTTGGATGCGAGGTCTGTCACCCCGTGGCGATCGCCAGGGTTGATTCGGCTGGTCTGGCTGGCGAGGGGGGTGTCCCCTCTCCACTCCATGGGCGTCCCTCCCAAAAATGCACGCTGGGTCAAAGGGGACGACCTTCCCCGATAGAGACGCACCATTCATCAGTCAAGGGTACAGGGAAGCTTTGCTCCCCCGCGAGAACCTCCAAACCATTGATACTTAAAAAGTGCTTTGAACAACAGAGGCAGACAAAGTCCCCTCTCCAAAAAAGTCAAAATCTGACTTGCTGCACAGTAAGATTTCTCCCAAAACCCCTTGGAGTTTTCTTCCGGTAGCCAGCAGAAGACAACAGGAGCAGAGAACAAGTCCCCACTGGCTCTTGCCATCCCTGCACAGCAACGTAAGCATCTGTACGAGATCTACGGTAACAGCAGAGAGAAGGGCGAGAGACGAGATTTCATGAACGTACACGAGGAGAGAGCAAAGCCTCGGGACGTGATGCACTTGCCAAAGGATCGATGAGCAGACGGGCCACCGGTCTGACCTGTCCCAGAGAGTCCAGGTACCAGCTCACGAGGAAAGAGTCCCGCGAGACCCAGTGTCCACTCAGACACAGGGATTCCTGCCAGCTCCAGGCACAGAGAGGCCGGCCCTCGTACTGCATTGCGAGGGGGGAGACTACGGGAGGAGATATGGGGCAAAATATCAAGTAAAACCATCTTATAATTTATTAAGAGGTTAAAAAGTCAATATTCTCAGGATCTTCCACTCTCCGCTGGTGCGAAGACTTGACATGTTCTCAGGAGATGCTGTACACCCTTCTTTTGACAGATGACAAAGCTGCAGCCTCCCGAGAGTCCAAAGAAAAGGGCTTTTGGGGGACCTTCTCCTCCATCAGTGCCACGCGTCCCCAAGAGGGAAAGTCCCGGGTCTGGGCTGCAGCTTATCTCTGAGAGCACCTCTTTTTGAAGTCTTTGACAGACTGTGCCATCAAGGGTGCAATTTCTGCAACAGAGAAAGAAAAAAGAAAACACAAATCAATCCCAAAGCCCCTCCCATGAAAGCAGCAGCCACAGAGGAGGGGAGCAGAGAGCAGTTCCAAGCTGCAGCCCTGGCAAAGCAGACCCAAGGCAGGCGTGAGCGTTGGAACAGCCTTTATCCTCTCCTTGGGGAGAGGAGAGAGGCCACCAACATCCCCCCTCCTGCAGAGCCGGCAGAAGCAGCAGATTCCTGCGTTTGTGAAGGAGGAGCTCAGGGAGACTCAGGGACGTTCCGGGGTTTGTACTTACTCTTCGCTGGTGGTTTCCTGGGGTCCCAGGAGGAGAAGGTGCTGGCTGAGGATGGGACAGAGCGGGCACTGCTGGTGCTGGGCCCGTCACAGGACTTCTCACTCACACGAGGGTGGCATTCAGTGGATGCGCACAGGACTGGTTTTGTTCTGAAAAAGAGACGGGACAGGCGTTTCAGGAAAGGATTCGCTGTGGTTTGATGCAATTCTTCAGGTACAAGCCACGTGTGTTAACAGCAGCATGGCTGAGACCACACGGCACCAGCAGGGACCAGGACCTCCAGGCTTCCCAGCAAGACAGAGGCCATTACAGTTACAGGTTTCCCTGGAAAAGGGCCTCCCGAGGACACGGTGTCCCTTCCTGCCAGGACACGGCGCCTGCAGGAATGCCGAGGAGAAGAGGCCCTGAACAGCAAGCGCTCCTTGAGAAACACTCACTTGCTCTTCTCTGGCACAAGAGCTCCTCCAGTCCCAAACATCTCCTGTCTCCGTCGTACGTCCCGAGGGGCCTTTGGCGGGGAGGCCAGAAGCATGGTTTTGGCTGCTTGACCTGTAGGAGGCCAAAAGGAAACATTGCTGAGATGCAGCTGATGATAAATGGGGCTCCTCAGTTCCTGTCTTAGTAGAGAACAGAGAGTTAAGCAGCTCCTAAATTGGACCGGAGTTAAACCAGCCACTCGGGAAGACTTTCCCCACACAAAGACGTCCCCTCGGCAGCATTCCCAGAGCCCTCTCCCATCGTTCAGCCCTTCCTTACCTTTGGTGGCCTGAGCTGAGCCGATCTTCTGGGCTAACTTGAGCAGCCGCTGCTCCCGTGCCTCCTGGAGGCGGAGGTACATCTCCCGCCAGGACTCGGACTCTTGGGGCTCCTCGTTCTTAAAGTCTCGGAGACATCGGTTGCGCCAGAGCCGTTCTGTATCTTCAACGAGGACCTGAAACAAACCCACCCGTGAGCTGGGATCCCCCCGGACACCTTCACTCCCCTCTCCCTCGGCACGGGCTGGCGCCAGCGGCACTGGAACAGCAGCGAGGGCAAGGCAGCTTTGGGAGCAACGTGCAGCAAGAGAGGGGCAGATGCCGACTCCAGGAACTCCGGACTAGCAAAAGCCACCTCTGGCTGCAAAGAGCGCTGTGCTTGACTATTCATCTATCGCAGATGAGGACAGAAGGTCCCTCCCGCGTGTCACCAGCCCTTCCCCAGGCCCAGGCACTCACATGGTGACATTCCTCGGCGCCACAAAGCTGCTCTCGGACAGTGCATCTGTCCAACGCTGGCTCCAGCCCAGGGACACCACCCGCTTCACAGATCGCTAGAGAGAAGCAAGATGCAGAGCATTTATCCTGCCCCTTCCTCACCAAGGAAAAAGGCTCGACTCCTTGAATGCAGTGGAAACCGCTGCAGCCGCTGCACAAGAGGAGGGGAAGGAGAAAGGAACCGTGGGTGCCGTAGCTCTGGTGGGTCATCAGGCACCAGTGTCTCCAAGTGCCTGCGCAGGGCTCCATTTACCACTATTTCCAGTGCTTGAGGAACGGTACTTACAGTCAATGCTGTTGGTGACGACTGGGACGCACAGCTGAGAAGGAGTCCTTGGGACTCGGGCAGTTTTAAGGCCTGAAAACACGGGCGTCTTTGAATACAGCCGGCGGCCTGTGAAGCCCCCTTCGATCTCTTCAGCTGCTGAGTAAACCGCTGTGAAGTGGAAGACTCGGGGTAAGAAGGGAACAGAGCAAAGAAGAGCCCAGCCTGAGGAATGGCACAGGAGACACAAATCAGAGTCCCCCAGAAGCAACACCAAGGGCCGAGGCTTCTCTCTGAGACCCACAACCCGGTTCAGGAAGGGCAAGGCCAAAGCCCGAGCCTCCAGAAGGGTCAGCAAAGGCTCTTCCTCGTTTCTGCCAGAGCACGTGGGAGAGAAGCCGCCGCTTGGCTGAAACCCGGGCTCTGGGCACCAAGAGGCGGGAGAGCGGACGCCAACGGGAAGATTTGAACGCAGCCACCATCCACTCCCTCTCACAAAGAGTGGCTGCAGCCCATTTCAGCCCAATTTGCCTGCCCAACATACCTCTCCTTTTCTTCTGGGAGCAGGGAACGGACTCAGCAGCAGGAAGAGGGCTGCAGCTGGCCTGGAGCGGCGGCAGGGGGATCTCCGGGAGCTTTATGTCCACATCGAGAAGTATCTGGAAAGAGACGATGGTCATGCAAGTTACATACCCGTAACATGGATATGAGGCACCTTTTCAGCATCGTAAAAGGCTGCTAAGATTATAAAAACGCTTTCTGAAGGGGAAAGCGTTTCAAAGTTGAGCAACAAGACTCGGCAGGCAAGGTTTTACAGAGCCAGCACCTCTAAGGGGAAAACAAAGAAGCCCCAGAGGGCAGAGGACCGAGAGCAGCTGGTCCCACATCCTTGGTTCACTTGCAGACCCTTCAGAACCTTACCCTCTTTGGTTTAGGAGCCTCTGGTGGCTCCTGCTCTGCCCTTTTCTCATTGCTGCGCTTGCGGCTGGGGCTTTGGCGACTGGAGCAGGAGCTGTCGACGCTGGGGTGGCACAGCAAATGGGCGCTGTGCCGTTGCTCTTCCTCCCCAGCCGACACAGAGGCTTTGACCGCTCGCTTCTTTTTCTTTTTCTGGGGCTGGTCATAGGTGAGGTACTCCTCAAAGGACATGGTGGGGGGTTTAAAGTCCTCTTCCTCTTCATCCTCCCCCAGAATGGAGGAAAAGCCCGTCGATGTTTTGGACGTGTCGGTGTATTTGCGCTTCCTCTGTGACGTCTCCAGGCTCAGCTTGGTCTTTTCCACTTTGCCTCGTTCGGAGTCCCGACTTTTTTCCTTCTCAGCTTGTTTGTTTTCTCTAAAGGGATAAAAACCCCAAAATCGTTAGATTAAAACATGGGCAGCAAGCAGATTGCATCTCTTGCTTTATTAAAGGCCCTTTGCTGGCCTTGAAAGGCCTTTGAAAGCTGTTAATTGCTTCATCAAACCGCAAATTCTTGGCAGTCGGTCCCTACGTTCACCCAAAACTGCGGCCACCAGCAGCCCAACGCTCCGTGGCCAGCAGAGGCAGGAATTTCTGCCAAAGCGAGGCACAAACCCCATCCAGAGTCAGCATGCTTGTCTCACGAGCCTTCCCAGAGCCTCCCCTTTTATTACCTCCGGTCAGAGAAGTTTCTCCTCCCCACGGCAAAACCAGAACAAAGCTTCTCCATCAAGATCACCAACCAGCTTCACTCACCTCAGTGCCTCTTGGCACAGCCGCTCCAGCTTCTGCCACGCAGCCTGGAAATTCGCCTCAAAGTCTGCGTCCGGCTCGGTCACAGCGTTCCCAAGAGGCGTCTCCTTCAGGAGAGAGCCCGGACGTCAGTTCATCTTGGCAAGACACGCGGCATCCTCACCTCTGCTCAACTTCCCACAGGGTGAATAAAGTTAACCCCCTGCCCGTCCCCGCCAGGTAGAAATAAACCCCCTCGATCTAACGGCAAAGATACCCCAAATCATAAATTATGTTTTCAGCAGCCATTGTAGCGTTTACTAGCGTTCTGTAAATCAAAGATGAGTTAACTCTGCCTTAGACAAACATTAATTGTTTGTAGCCATAACCCAAGTTAGTATTTACCATGACCGCGGGTAAGTTCGATGACAGAAGACTTCACTAATAATCGTCAGGATTATTACTTCTGATAACTAATAAACTATCAAGCTAGTAAACTAATAATCTAATAAGATATTAAACTAATAATCTAAACTAATATTAGTTCTAATAATAATTCTAATAATGTAATGCCGATTCCGTTAGCGTCAGGAATGGCTCCGACTCTCAGGTCTCGGTCAAGGGTGAAGCTTGGTGAGGAGCTGAGGACGAGCGAGTGTCCTCCGAGGCTTCCCCCTGACACGCTCCTTGGCGCTGCCTTTTATCTCTAGAACCGCATCACAATCGCGCCTGTGAGACGGGGCTGGAGCAGGCGGCCGAGGGAACAGGCCCCATTCCCGGGGAGGCAGCTTTGCCGGGGCAAAGACTTATCCCGGGACTTGACAGACACCCGGGAAGCGGCAGAGATTTCACAGCTCTTACCCCAAGAACGTCCAGCGCGACGGGCACCTCAGGCAGCCTCTCCAGAGCTTCTGTTCACCAGAAACCACTGCCCCATCGCCATTATATTTAGGAGTTCGTTGCCATGACCAAAGTCCTTCTGGTTTGCTTTGGAAGAGTGAAACACTGATCCCAACAGTAACGGTGTGTTTTATGAACCGGAGCTGTGTGTCCAGGCTGCCACCCCGCTGCCTTGCCCCCTCCTCCCAGCGCAAATGGCCCAGGGAGCAGGAGGAGCAGCTTCCCTCACTCCTGTGGCCAGCGACGAGCTGTCACTGGGGCCAGGAGCAGGGGATTCAACATTCCGCACCCCAAAAAGCTCTGGGCTGCAGGCACAGGAACCCCCGCGGCTCCGGGGAGATGGGTGTCAGAGCAGAGCTCTCACCCGACAAGGGCAGGAGGGAGACGGGGAGGCAAATCCTGCTCTGGGGCACCTTTGAGATGCCAGGGAAGGAACTGCCCTCTGCTAACGATTTCCTAACAGCGGGCACCTCGCCAGCAGCTGGATGGAGTGCGGCGCCTGCGCTCGGGAGGAGCAGCCCCCTACACCCCCCCAGGCCCGTGGGTCGGCATCGTACTTGGTGGGGTACTCCAGCTCCCCCGTCGGACCCCGGTTCAGGCTGAACGTCTGCTCCGGTTCCCTGGCCGTGTCATCAAAGGACATGTGAGGAATGTTCCTGAACCTGGGAAGAGAGGGAGGAAGCCCAGGAAGGGGTTATTAACACACAGGGCAGCTCGTCGGTTCCCTCCCAGCCATTCCCACTACCCCCATTGCTCTCAACAATGAGAAACGGGATTTGCTCTGTCTTCTACGGGTGAAAATACCAACCGGTGCTGCCCCAAACGCTCCCCACAACAAGGGGAAGAGCCGCTGAAGAGCCAGTGCCTGGGGGCGCCCGGCTCCTCGCTCTCGGCTGCAGCCTCAGCACAGGGACCTGGAATCACCCCATTCCCACAGCACTCGGGCTCCCAACCTCCCCAGGGGAGCTGGGCTTCAGGGCGCCTCCTCACGCTTCCAACAACCCCAGCCACCGGGCCACATCCCACACCCTTTCCTTCCAGAGCTCCAGGTCCTCAGACACCAAGCACAGCACAGCCTTTTGACCTCTTCCCGTGTCGTACATTAACTCCTGTTAAAAACATTCCCTTATTCCCTTCCCAGCAGACCTCATCCTGCCCTCACCACCGAACCACAGCCCCAGGGAGGCCCCATCCACCTCTGCTGCCCCACCACATTCCTTCTTGTCTCCGGCTTTGGCTGCTGCTGACACTTCCAAGTGCTGAGAGAGCTGGCAGATGTTATCGCTGGGCCACTCCCTATCATCTTTGAAAGGTCATGGAGAACAGGAGAGGTGCCTGAAGACTGGAGGAAGGCCAACATCACTCCAGTCTTCAAAAAGGGCAAGAAGGAGGACACCGGGAACTACAGACCACTTAGTCTCACCTCCATCCCTGGGAAGGTAATGGAGAGACTCATTCTAGATGTCTTCTCCAAACAAGTTGAAGAGCGGGGGGTTATTGGAAGTGGGCAACATGGGTTTACCAAGGGTAAATCACGTTTGACCAATCTGATAGCTTTCTACGATGCTATAACTGGTTGGCTGGATGAGGGGAGGGCAGCAGATGTCATCTACCTTGACTTCAGCAAGGCTTTTGACACTGTCTCCCGTAACATCCTCATTGGGAAATTAAGGAAGCGTGGGCTGGATGAGGGGACAGTGAGGTGGATTGAGAACTGGCTGTGTGACAGGACCCAAAGGGTAATGATTAATGGAGCAGGTTCAAGCTGGAGGCCTGTAACCAGTGGTGTCCCCCAGGGGTCAATACTTGGTCCAGTCCTGTTCAACATATTCATCAGTGACCTGGACGAGGGGACGGAGCGTATCCTCAGCAAGTTTGCTGATGATACCAAACTGGGAGGGGTGGCTGACACCCCGGAGGGCCGTGCTGCCATCCAGCGAGACCTGGACAGGCTGGAGAGCTGGGCAAGGAAGAACCTCATGAGGTTCAACAGGGAAAAGTGTAGGGTCCTGCACCTGGGGAAGAAGAATGTCAGACACCAATACAGGTTGGGTGTGGACCTGCTGGAGACAAGCTCCAAAGAGAAAGATCTGGGGGTCCTGGTAGACAGCAAAATGACAATGAGCAAGCAGTGTGCTCTTGTGGCCAGGAAGGCCAACGGAATCCTGGGCTGCCTAGGGAAGAGTGTGGCCAGTAGGTGGAGGGAAGTCATTCTCCCCCTCTACTCTGCACTGGTGAGGCCACAACTGGAATACTGCATCCAGTTCTGGGCTCCCCAATGCAAGAGGGACAGGGAACTACTGGAAAGAGTCCAGCGAAGGGCAACGAGGATGATTCAAGGATTGGAGCATCTCCCTTATGAAGAAAGGCTCATTCACCAGGACCACCCCACAGGCCCAAAAAAGGGTCATGGAGTTAACAAATTGGTAAGTCTCCGTGACACCCAGTGGGATCCTGGGGCTGGGATGGTGACATCATCAACAAAATGTAAAAAATGAAGAGAGACAAAACCCTTTACTTTTGGAAGTAAATAAATGAAGAGAAAGAAAAGCCTTTATTTTTGGCAGGTGTGCGAGGAGGGTGCAGGAGCTCGTCTCCATCTCCCAGTCGCTCTCCTTTGTCTCTCTTCTTGCCCTCCCTCCAGGAGAAGCATCTGTGTCCCCGGCCCAAAGCAGGCCATGTCCCTCCGCAGCCTTGTCCCTGTCCCTGCCGGCTCCTCTCCCTCCCATCCAGCCTGGCACCTCTGCTCTGTCTTCCTTGGGAGAGCACGCCTGGCCCTGGCCATGGCTCAGGGGTGGCAGGGGGGGCCAGGAGTCCAGGGGCTCCCAAAGGGACAGGAGAGACAGGCTGTCATCACGGGACAGTTGGTGGCTCTGGGGCTGGGGGGGCTGCCTTTCTGGGGGGTGCAGGGACGACAGGGAGCTGCCAGTGCTGAGGGGTGGCAACGATGGGAGGGAGGGCCGGGGGCCTTGGAGGTCTGGGGGGGACAAGGGGCACATGGAGCTCTCCCTGCTGGGATGGGCTGTTGTTGGCAGGGAGGGCAGGGAGCGCTCCCAGTCACCAGCACAGGCCCGCCATGCAGGGAAAAATGGCCCCGCCGGTGGGTCGGTGTCGGTGCCCGGGGCCTTTCAAACAGCCCGGGGGGGATGGAGCCTCATTGGGGTGTTTCTCGTCGGGATCTTCTCAAATACTCTGGAAATGAGAGAAAAAAAGGGGTTTTTACATCCTTTCTCTAGAAATTCATTAGACCGAGCTTCGTCATTTCCTACTTGTGTGAATTCCTGGTTTGTTTGGCCGCAAAACGACACCGTTCTGGATGTCAGTGGTTAAAGAAGATGAATTGTTGCCGGTTAAAATGTGACAATAATTGGTTGATCACTGCAAATGAGGTGAAATTAAAACTGGAGGCATTTTGCTGGCTGTGAGGGACTGGAGTGTGCAAGCCTCAGGCCACAAAACTCAATGGAACTTGAGTTTGTCCTGGGCAAAAAGGGGAAACCTGAGGCTTTTGCACAAGGAGGGGCCGCTCTGAACCTCACGGCTCCGGGGAAGGTCTCCCCGACTCCAAAAAGACAGAATGTTGGGGGTTGAAAGTCAAATCAAGTGGCACCTGGGCAAGGGCAATCCTCCAGCTGCCCTCCCCTCTGCCCCCCTCCTCCCCCCCGGGTGTTTTTTTGAGCCCAAAGTAGGCTTTTTGGGAAGAAAAAGGGAGGGCTGACCTTCCGCACTCACCTCAGGGCAAGTCCCAGTGCAGGGAGGTCCCGGGATCCCCGGAGGAGCTGCAGGCACTGTGGGGCTGAAGGTGGTGACGCCCCGGCGTGGGCTTTTCTTTGGGAACAACACGGGGTTTCTTCTTTGGATTACCAACGGCCTGAAAACCGGGCAAAAAATAGCTTGAAATGTCTCAAAACGTCAAAAATCCACTGGGAAAACAGGGTGCAAAGCCAAAACTTGGACGAAAAAACATATTATTTCTACCATCCCAAGCAGAAAAGCATTTTCACTGAATTTCACTGAATTTTTAGAGTTGGAAGGGACCATAAAGATCATCTAGTCCCACTCCCCTGCTGAAGCAGGATTGCCCAGAGCATGTCAGAGCATGTTACTCAGGGCTGCATCCAGGCGGGTCTTGAAAATCTCCAAAGAAGGGGACTCCACACCCTCCCTGGGCAGCCTGTTCCAGGGCTCTGGCACCCTCACCGTGAAGAAGTTTCTTCTCATATTTGAGTGGAACCTCCTGTGTTCCAGCTTGTGCCCGTTGCCCCTCGTCCTCTCACTGGCAACCACTGAAAAGAGTCTGGCTCCCTCCTCCTTCAACCCACCCTTCAGATACTATTAAGCATTGATAAGGTCTCCCCTCAGCCTTCTCTTCTCCAGGCTAAAGAGTCCCAGCTCTCTCAGCCTTTCCTCATAAGGGAGATGCTCCAATCCTTGAATCATCCTCGTTGCCCTTCGCTGGACTCTTTCCAGTAGTTCCCTGCCCCTCTTGCATTGGGGAGCCCAGAACTGGATGCAGTATTCCAGTTGTGGCCTCACCAGTGCAGAGTAGAGGGGGAGAATGACTTCCCTCCACCTACTGGCCACACTCTTCCCTAGGCAGCCCAGGATCCCGTTGGCCTTCCTGGCCACAAGAGCACACTGCTTGCTCATTGTCATTTTGCTGTCTACCAGGACCCCCAGATCTTTCTCTTAAGAAATTGACCTCCATGAAAATCTACAAATGGGGTTGAAAATGTGGAATTCCAACACGCTGAAGCCACACAGCAACCCTGTTTCCCCCCCAGATAATTAAAAATATATATATTTCATGAACCAAATCCCTGTTTCCTGGCAAGGAACGTTTGAGCAGATGGATTTGTCAAGGGAACAAACCCCCCCAGCAGTTTTTTTACCTCGCCTTCGCCTTTTCCCGCCTCGTCCCGGCCTCTCTTGGCCCTTTTCTCCATCAGGCGAGGCCGAGTGCTGCCAAAACGGATCTTCTTCTTCCATGTATAGTAATACTCAACACACTGGGCCACGGTCTTAGTCTGGATCTAAGGGGAGAAATCCAGGGATATTAAATACTCCCTTGTCATTACAAATGAGGGCAAACGATGCCTTGTCCCGGTAGGTTTTTAGCAGGAAGAAGGGTCCTAAGAACAGGATTCCAACGTGGGATTGAAAATAGGGCTTTCTGGGTTAAAAGCGTCCCCGCTAACGAGCTCCGCCCCGGTCCAACGGCTTTACCTCCTTCTGGATGAGGCGAAAATTCTTCTTATGCATGTAAAAAGCCTCTTTAAAGAGCTGCTGTTCCACTGGGGTCCAAGTGTCCGAGCCTTGGGATAAACAGCCACAGGCAAATTATTACAAGAGGCATTTCCCTGCCTCAAAAAGCCCCACAAATGGATTAAAACTACTGTTTTCCCAACCCAAAACTCACATTTTAAAGGATAAATCCCAAAGCCAAGGGATCTGTTCTCCTCCCATTTACCTGCGTAATGGTAATCAGCCAAGGGGTGGGATTCAGGTCTCCGGGGGGGCCCAGAGCGCAGCATTTCCAGAGCTTCCTGCCAGATTTAATGGGAAAAAAGGGCTTCAATTCCTCTGGCAGAGGAGGAAAAAGGGCAAAAAAAAGAAAAAAGAGAAATTCCATTCTCCCAACTGTCCCAGAATCCAAACAAGCTCCAATGGATGCACCGGGATGGGCTCTGTCACCCCACCAGACCTTAACGCCGCCACAGGCGGCACCCGGCGCCTTGAGCAAAGAGATTCCGGCCCCTGGAAGAGCCAACTCAGAGCAACTCCCAGCTCAAACCAGTCACAAAGCGGGTTCTTCAGGGGGAAGCGCTGCTCCCTACCGCAACGTTGCCCCGAGCCTCGTGCAGGCAATGCAGAGCCAGCTCCGCGTTCAGCCCTGCCCCGGCTCTGCCGCTGGAAGAGGCCATCTTCAGCAGCTTTGAAACTACAAAGGCAAGAAAAAACACCAACGAGTCAGGTTTTCCTCCAAAAAGGAGGAAAGATGCCACAGGAGATGGATGGGAAA
Source organism: Numenius arquata (assembly GCF_964106895.1). Lineage (NCBI taxonomy): Eukaryota > Metazoa > Chordata > Aves > Charadriiformes > Scolopacidae > Numenius > Numenius arquata. The sequence goes on from NW_027415668.1 coordinate 160,449, forward strand.
TGGAGGAAGGGCAGAAAACAGAACGGAAACCACAAAACGCCCAGAAAAATATCCCATATTCCAACTATTGCCACAGGAAGAGCAGCTTTTGGAGCGGGATCTCCAGAGAGAAACTCCTCCCTGGCTGCAGATGAGGTGGGACCGCAAAACCCCCCCTCTTTCTCATGGAAGATGCTCCCGAGAGCACCATCGGCTCTTATCTAGACACTTTCCTCCCAAAAACGAGCCATCTCCTTCCCTCCAACGCTACGGGGCCAAGACAAGACGGGAGAGAACCCAAACGCCCTATCAAGTAACTCTGAAAAGGTGGAATTTTCCTGATTCCCCAAAGAAAAGGTTTAAGACAAACCTTTCTCCTGCGTCTCGGGGTTGGATTCAATGTCACCCCAGGGCTTCCAGACAAGGGAGGCTCGGTCTTCTTCCTCCTGTCCCAAGCAGGATCTGTCCCGCAGGGCAGGGAGCTCCGCCTGAAACTGTTCCCCGACATTGATGTGGCTGAAAGGGGGAGGAAGAGGAGGGTGAGGAAGGCACGTCAGGAACGGATACGGTGCAACAAAAGCTTCAAAAGAGGGAAAACGTGATGAGTTGGGGCAAAACCGGTCCCTGTTTCCCAGCAAAACATCACTCAGTCTTCCGCCACCAACTTCCACCGACCCTTCCCACCCCCAGCGTTACCCTTCGGCCACTGGAGGCTTTTTCGGCCCCATTGGGCAGGAAAATTTGGGTTTTTCCCCAAAAAAAACAGTCCAACTGGTGAGTATCACTCTCCACAGCGGTAGGAAGCTGCCACAGCCACGGCCAGCGAGCAACCACCGCGTCGGAATGTTGTGTGGAACGCGGGAAGCCGGCAACGGCCTGTGACCTCAGCAAAACCAGTGCTTTACTGGGACAGCACTTGGCATTTTTGGGCATTTCTGGCCAAAATGGGGTACCCTCCACCCAAAAACACGCTGTGGAGAAGGGGCCAAGTGACACTCATCCCCAACCCCGGTTCCCTCCTCCCGTTTTCCCAACATTAGTCCTCATTCCAATGGCTGAACGTGGATTTTTGCCTCATCCTCCATCAAAAAAAACAAAAATCCTGGATGTTCTGCCCAAAAAATCTAACAACACCACACTGGGCATAAAACTCATTCTACAGACCGTCCTTTAACCTTCCTTGCCCTCCTCCTCGTCACACACCAGTACATCCCCCACAAAATTTCCCTCTTCTCAGGGAAATCATCGCTCTGGAGATGGACCCTCCGGCTACCACTTCACCCCTGCGGCTGCCCTGGGGCAGAAGGCGGGCATTGAGCCATTTGGGGCTTTTCTAGAAGCAAAAGGAGCAAAGCGAAACCCCGGGGGCCATTTCCATCCCTCCTCCCCCAATCCCCAGGGAAAAATCCCCTCCTTCATCTGTTTTCAGCTTTTTTAGGAGGCAAAAGGAGAGCCGGGGCCTGGGGGCTCAAATCCTCGGCTCCCAGGAATTCCAGGTGGTAAAACCAGTCAGCAGAAGCCGAGCCCAGTAGGGAAACTGGGATGGAGTGGGCAGCTGCGTCCCGGACATGCCCATGGTTTGGGTCCAACCACCACCTCTTTTTAATGATTGGATTCAATTTTGAACCCCAAACTCGTACCATAAAAACCAGGTGGTGGCTTTAGGAGGAGCTCCAACTGCTCCCTGTCAACGCCCAGGTTTCCACCGCGGTCATTGATCCCCCAGGAAGGGGGACAATGTTTGATTTTAGGGATTCTCTGGCAGAAAATGCCTCCAAATGGGTGGAGTTGCTCCATTTAATGACAGCCGGCTGGATTCCTTTCCAGTTCTCCTGAGAACAAGAGCTGGGGAGAAGAAAGCCCCCTGCCAGCTTTTGTGTGGCCAGAGAGAGAGCTCAAAGGAATAAAAGTCATTTCCCAAATCATCTTGAAATCCTTCAAATCTCCTCCTCAAAGCCCAAGGATTTCCCCAGCTTTCCCATCCCCCTTGACACTTCCCACCTCCCCTTTTCTTTTCCTGCAGCTCCAGGTGATTAACGGGGGACGTATTTCCAATCAATTCCTCCCACGGCCCCTGCAACCTTTGCCAAAGTCTCACCAAAACAAAGGTGCCTGCCCTCGGGAATGGCATGGGACAGTGACAGCCTGATGGCACTGCTCACACCGCTGCACGGACCCACTCGCACACGCAAACCCGTGACCAACCGCCTGTAGCTGCTGGCGGATCACCAACCCTTGGAGACACGTCCAGCTGTGTATGGAAAGGACGGGTCTGTGTCAGCCGGTCGGTCAGACCACAAAGAGATGGCACAATCCCATCCAAAGGCGCCCCAAAGCCACCTCGGGGAGCTCTCCTTGGCTGGTCCATGGGGGCTGCCCAGCCAAGGAGATGTCCCTTAATTATATCCATTGGAAACTTCTATTATCATCAGAACGTTGATCAGACTTGGTCCATCGACCCCAGCTCCAGTGTCACCACCCCAACGGGCTCCAGTCTGTGAGACTCGCACAGGCTCAGCTGAGAAAATGATGGCTCCAAAGGAAATGTAGCTCCAGGAGACAGAGCTCCACGGCCTGAGCGCAGCACTAACCAGAAGCTTTACTGACTCAACCGCTGCTTTTCTACCCAAACGCTGCTCATCTCCAGGGAGAGAAAGCTGCTTTAGCCACTTCTCCTCCAAAGCCCTCACAGGGCTAAAGCCACACAGTCAGGAGCACCCCTCTGCACAGAGACACAGCCAGCACAAAGGAAACCCTTTGGGAAACCCATCGGGACACCCATTCCAGCAGAAAAGAGAATCCTTACCAGGCTGGTGGCAAAACTCCCCGCGTCTCTGGGCCAGGGGGACGTCACCAACGCGTCCGCACCTCTGAGGGTTGGGGTCCACCACAAGGCTGGTTTCCATTCTGTCACATCCTCGGAGCTAAAACTGTCGGCAGGAGATGCCTCATCTGGGGACTCGGAACCACCCGGGCACCTGACCTGCAGAACACAAGTACCTCTCAAGAGACCTTGATGTCCTGCATTAACACACCAGCCCGCTCTTGAGATCACACAACCACACAATGGTCACAGTTGGAAGGCACCTTAAAGCCCCTCCAGTGCCACCCCCTGCCCTGGGCAGGGACACCTCCCACCACACCAGGCTGCTCCAAGACCCCTCCAACCTGGCCTGGAACCCCTCCAGGGATGGGGCAGCCACAGCTTCTCGGGGAAACCTGGGCCAGGCTCTCACCACCCCCCCAGCAAACCATTTCCTCCCCACATCTCATCTCAATCTCCCCTCTTCCAGTGGCAAACCCTTCCCCCTCCTCCCACGGCTCCCCTCCCTCATCCAGAGTCCCTCCCCAGCTTTCCTGGAGCCCCCCCCTTTAGGGACTGGAAAGGGCAGAAAGGTCTCCCCGGAGCCTTCCCTTCTCCAGCCTGAACCCCCCCAACTCTCTGTCCTCACAGCAGAGGGGCTCCAGCAGCCCTGACCCCCTCCCCTCCAGCACCTTTTGGGGGGTGCCTGCGCTCCCTGGCCCCGTGACAGACCCCTCCAGTCACTGGGGTGGGGGGAGGGGGTGCCAGTGTTTTTTAGGTATTTTTTCTCTACAGTGCAGTATAAACGGCTCGGTCGGGGCTGGCGCTTCTCTGTGCACACCGTAGATTGGAAAGGAGGGGGACCCCAAAAAACGCACCCTCTCACACCCTAAAATCATTCCTTCTCCCACCCCCTCTAAAACCACCCATTCTCCCACCCTCCAACCCCAAAAATCCCTATTCCAGACCCCATACCCTTAAAAAACACCCCTCTCCCAACCCTGCACCCCAAAAATCTCCTCCCATCACAAACTCCCCTTACCAGCTCTAAAAAACCCAACCCCTAACCCACCCTCTCCCAAACCCCCTCTCCCTAACACCCCCAAAACCACCCTCAACACCCCCCATCCCAAAAGACCCTCTCCCACCCCAAACCCCAACTCACTTCTGACGCAGAAGCTCTTCCCTCTCTGTCACCAGCTTCTTGATATCCCCCAAAACCTCCTGTCATTCCCGGGGGTCAATAGGGTTAACAAGGGGCAGCACTAACAAGCCCCATCCCCCATTATGTTCTACCCTGGCTGCAGCCAGAGCCGGCAAAGAAATTTCCAGACAGCACCTGGAAAAGGGGGTGTCAATGTGGGGGAGAGGGCCACCAATGGGAAACGGGATATGGGGGGGGGAGGGGTCTCGGGCGGGAGGCCTCACCATCTTTGGGTGAGTTGCCCTTCATGAAGATGAAGCTGAGGATGACCATGAGGAGCCCCAGCTTGGCCGTCTGGGTGTCCCTGGGGCCTGAGGGGGGACGGCAGAGGGGTATCACCCCCCTGAATAGGGAGGGGGAAGCTCTAACGGGGTCTGCCTGCCTCCCAAAATATGACCCCTCCCCTTCTGCCCATGCGCTCGTGCCAGCACCGCCCACCCTGGAAAACACGGCTGCCCATTGGCCCACTCACTGCTCTCATCCCGCCCACCGCCCCCTCTTCAAGCCGCCCATTGGGCCAGCGGCTGCACTCGCCCCGCCCCCTCTCTCCTGCGAGGGCTCCCCTCAGGTGGTGAAAAAGGCGGGAAAGGCGCCCCTGCCCCCTTTCCCCTCAGGGCCACAAAATGGCCGCGCCGCTTGGCTTGAACCATTAAAAACAAGATAAAAACTCCCCCAAACCACCCCAAATAGCCAGTTTTACCAAAAGAAGGTATTTAAAGCACTTGTGCTGACCCTGCCCCTCGCAAGGCACCACCAGAGCCCTTCCCTTCCAGGGAGTGACAGGAGGTTTTTGGGGCTATCAAGAAGCTAGTGATGGAAGAGCTTGTGAGGCAGAAGTGAGTTGGGGTTTGGGGTGGGAGAGGGTCTTTTGGGATGGGGGGTGTTGAGGGTGGTTTTGGGGGGGTTAGGGAGAAGGGTTTGGGAGAGGGTGGGTTTGGGGTTGGGTTTTTTGGAGCTGGTAAGGGGAGTTTGTGATGGGAGGGGATTTTGGGGTGCAGGGTTGGGAGGAGGGGTGTTCTTTGGGGGTGGGTGGGCTTGGGAGAGGGTTTTTTGGGGTCTTTTTGGGTGAGGAAGTGTGTTTTGGGGTGGGGGGTGAGAGAATTAGTGGTTTTTGGGGTGAGGGGGTTGGGAAAACGGGTGTTTTTGTGGTGCCCCCCCTTCCCAGTCCCTGGTGTGCACAGAGCAGCGCCCGCCCTGTCCGGGCCGTTTATACTGCACTGCAGAGAAAAAACACCTGAAAACCCCTGACAAACACACCTCTCCCCCCCCCCCCCCCCCCCACACACACACTCACACACACACACCCACACACCCAAACCAAGTGAATTGAGGGGTCTGTCATGGGCCCAGGGGGTGCAAGTACCCCCCAAAAAGTGCTTGAGGGGAGGGGGTCACCACCTCACACACAACCCCTTCTCATCCCCCTCGTAGGTACCTGGAGATCACCCCCATCACCCTGATGGACACCCCTGGAAGCCCCCAAAATTAATGCCCCCCACCCCCAATAATGCTTGGGGACGGTGACCAGGGCTTTGGCAAGGGGGGCGGCTGATGTCAACATTCTACGGGGCAAAATGGGGTTCTGGGGGAGGTTCCCCAAAATCTACCACCCCCCCAATTTCAGGGGGTTTTAATGAGATCTGTCCCCTCTTTTGGGGGTGTTTTGGGGGGCTCCTCCCTTACCTGTGGCCGCTCGCGGTGGGTGTTCACTGCCTCCCCCTCGTACCCTGGTTCCCCGGGAGGCAACAGCGTTTGGGGGGGGGGCAGCCCCCTCTTTGGGGGTGGTGTCCCTGTTTTGGGGGGCACACCCGGGGAGGGGACAGTCCCCTTTTTGGGGAGGTTGTCCCCTTTTTTGGGGGCAGACAGGGTGGGCAGTGCCATGGGGTGGGGCAACCCCTGGCCAGGCCCTCCCTTGAAATGATGGGGGCTGCTGGGGCTGTGGCTTGGCCCTGTTAGCCCCACCCCTTTGTGGGTGTGGTCTTCTCATTTAGCCCCACCCCTTTGTGGGTGTGGCCTCCCCAGCTCTTGTGGGTGGGGTTCACTGCCTTAGCCCTGCCTCTTGCAGGAGGCCCTGTGGGTGTGGCTTGTTTCCCCTGGCTCCACCCCTTTGTGTCCCTGTCTCACCTGGGGGTGTGGCTTCCTCCCTTAGCCACACCCCTTCCCTTCAGCTCCACCCCTTCTCCCTTAGCCACGCCCCTCTGTCCCTGCCTGTAGTAGCCCTTGGGGGTGTGGCTTGTTCCCTTAGCACCGCCCCCCAGGGTGTTCCCTGTGGGTGTGACCTCCTTTGGCCCCACCCCTTCCCCGTGGCTCCGCCCCTGCCCATAGCCCAGCCCCTCCCTTGTGTGAGTGGTGGGTGTGGCCTCCCTTGGCACCACCCCCTTTTCCTACCCCCACCCTTGTAGGGGTGCCTCCCACTGGTGGGCGTGGCCTTGTCCTTTAGCTCCACCTCCTCCCTGAGTCTGTGGGTGTGGCCTGCCAGAGCCCCACCCCCTTCCCCCTAGCCCTGCCCTTCCCTGGGGTGACCCTGGTGGGTGTGGTCTCCTTAGCCCCACCCCCTTTGCCTTAGCCCCACCCCTTCCTGACCTGCCAGGTGGGTGTGGCCTCAGCCCTGCCCCTGTGCTTGCCCCTCCCACCCTCCTCCCTGTACCCCCCCCCCCCAGCCTGTCCCTGCTTGGTCCCACCTCACAGACATGTCCTGCCCCCCCCGCTGTCCCCGAGGGGTGACACCCGTGTCCCCCTCGATGCGAGTTGAGCTTCACTTGCTGGGCGAGGTTGTCTGCACCGATTCTTTTTGGGGGGTGGGCACGATTTTTGGGGGACCCCCCCACTTCAAGGTTCTCCCCTCGGTGTCGCTTCTGCCCCCCCAGGGTCTCACCTTGATGTTCCCTTCAATGATGGCGGGGTCGATGCAGATGGATTCCACGCAAAGAACCTGGATGGGGGGAAAAAGGGGGTCACCGATGCCCCCCCGCCCCCTCTTCTGTGATCACCCCCAAAGCAGTCCCCCCCCCCCCCCGTGCTGTGATCACCCCCAAAGCAGTGTCACCCCCCCTGTGCTGTGAAAACCTGTCCCCTTGGGTGTGGGAGCAATCTCCGGCCCTTGAGTGCTGTGACCCTTGGGTGCTCCTTTTGAGCCTGGCCCTGGGGAGAGGGAGAAAGGTGGTTTTGAGGAAGGACGTCATAGAGGGGTTATTATGTCATAGAGTGGGGTTGTGACGCCATAGTGGGGTTTGTGATTTCATAGAGTGTGTTTGTGATGTCACAGAGTCGGGTTGTAACGTCATAGTTGGGTTTGTGATGTCATAGAGTGGGGTTGTGATGTCATAGAGTGCAGTTGTGACATCATAGTGGGGTTTGTGATGTCACAGAGTCGGGTTGTGACATCATAGTGGGGTTTGTGATGTCACAGAACCGCGTTGTGATGTCATAGAGGGGGATTGTGATGTCATAGAGGGAGGGTTGTGATGTCATAGAGGTAGGGTTGTGACGTCTTAGAAGGGCTTTGTGATTTCACAGAGTGTGATTGTGACGTCATAGTGGGGTTTGTGATGTCACAGTCGGGTTGTGACGTCATAGAGTGGGGTTGTGATGTCATAGAGGTAGGGTTGTGACATCATAGAGGGGCATTGTGATTTCAAAGAGTTGGGTTGTGACATCATAGTGGGGTTTGTGATGTCACAGAGTGGTTTGTGATGTCATAGAGTGGGGTTGTGACGTCATAGAGTGGGGTTGTGATGTCATAGAGTGGGGTTGTGATGTCATAGAGTGCAGTTGTGACATCATAGTGGGGTTTGTGATGTCACAGAGTCGGGTTGTGACATCATAGAGTGGGATTGTGATGTCATAGAGGGGTTATGATGTCATAGAGTTGGGTTGTGACGTCATAGTTGGGTTTGTGATGTCATAGAGTGGGGTTGTGATGTCATGGGGGTTATGATGTCATAGAGGGAGGGTTGTGACGTCATAGGGTGGGGTTTGTGATGTCACAGAGTGGTTTCTGATGTCATAGAGTGGGGTTGTGATGTCATAGACGAGGTTATCATGTCATACAGTGGGGTTGTGACGTCATAGAGGGGGTTGTGACGTCATAGAGTGCAGTTCTGACGTCATAGTGGGGTTTGTGATGTCACAGAGTCGGGTTGTGACGTCATAGAGTGGGATTGTGATGTCATAGAGGGGTTATGATGTCATAGAGTGGGGTTGTGACGTCATAGTGGGGTTTGTGATGTCATAGAATGGGGTTGTGATGTCATAGGGGGGCTATGATGTCATAGAGGTAGGGTTGTGACGTCATAGGGTGGGGTTGTGACGTCATGGGAGTTGTGACCTCATCGGGGATTGTGATGTCATAGATGGGGGTTATATCATAGAGGGGGTTGTGACATCATAGAGTGCGGTTGTGACGTCATAGTGGGGTTTGTGATGTCACAGAGTCGGGTTGTGACATCATAGAGTGGGATTGTGACGTCATAGAGGGGGTTGTGACATCATCGGAGATTGTGATGTCATAGAGGTAGGGTTGTGACATCATCGAGGATTGTGTTGTCATAGAATTTTTGGGCAGAACATCCAGGATTTTGGGGTTCTTTTGATGGAGGATGAGGCAAAAATCCACGTTGAGCCGTGGGAATGAGGGCGACCCCTGGGAAAAGGGGAGGAGGGAACTGGGGGTGGGGGTGGGTGTCGCTCGGCCCCTTCTCCACAGCGTGTTTTTGGGTGGAGGGTCCCCCATATGGGCCAGAAACCCCCCCAAAGGCCCAGTGCTGTCCCAGTAAAGCACTGGTTTTGCTGAGGTCACAGGCCGTTGCCGGCCTCCCGCGTTCCACACAACATTCCGAGGCGGCGGTCGCTCGCTGGCCGTGGCTGTGGCAGCTTCCTACCGCTGTGGAGAGTGACATTCAGCAGTTGGATTGGTTTTTTGGGGAAACCCCCAAATTGTCCTGCCCGATGGGGCCCAAAAAGCCTCCAGTGGCCGAAGGGTAATGCTGGGGGTGGGAAGGGCCGGTGGAAGTTGGTGGCAGAAGACTGAGTGATGTTTTGCTGGGAAATAGGGACCGGTTTTGCCCCACCTCACCACGTTTTCCCTCTTTTTTAGCGTTTGTTGCGCCGTATCCATTCCTGACGTGCCTTCCTCCCCCTCCTCTTCCTCCCCCTTTCAGCCACATCAGTTTCGGGGAGCAGTTCCAGGCAGAGCTGCCTGCCCTGCGGGACAGATCCCTCTTGGAAGAGGAGGAGGAAGGAGCCTCCCTGGTTTGGAAGCCCTGGGGTGACATGGAAAGCAAGCCCGAGCCGCAGGAGAAAGGTTTCTCTTCAGGCTTTTCTTGTGGGAAAGGGGCAAATTCCCCCTTTTCAGAGTTACTTGATAGGGCGTTTGGGTTCTCTCCCGTCTTGTCTTGGCCCCGTAGCGTTGGAGGGAAGGAGATGGCTCGTTTTTGGGAGGAAAGTGGCTAGATAAGAGCCGATGGTGCTCTCGGGAGCATCTTCCGTGAGAAAGGGGGGGTTTGGCGGTCCCAGCTCATCTGCAGCCAGGGAGGAGTTTCTCTCTGGAGATCCCGCTCCCAAAGCTCTTGAAAGAGCCTTTTTTTTGTCCATCAGAAGACTTTTGGCCTCATCCAGAAGGAGGTAAAGCCGTTGGAGCGGGGCGGAGCTGGTTAGCGGGGAGGCTTTTAACCCAGAAAGCCCTATTTTCAATCCCCCGTTGGAATCCTGTCCTTAGGACCCTTCTTCCTGCTCAAAACCCAGCGGGAGAAGACATCATTGCCCTCCTTTGTAATGACAAGGGAGTCTTTAATATCCCTGGATTTCTCCCCATAGATCCAGAGGCAAACCGTGGCCCAGTGTGTTGACTCTTGTTACTTCTGGAGGAAGACAGTGCGATTTGGGTGCACCTGACCTCGCCTGCTGGAGAAAAGGGTCAAGAGAGTCCGGGATGAGGTGGAAAAAGCCAAAGGCGAGGTAAAAAAGCTGCTGGGGGGGTTTGTTTCCTGGACGAATCCATCTGCTCAAATGTTCCTTGCCAGGAAAGAGGGATTTGCTTCACAGAAAGAGATATTATTTTAATTTTTGGTGGGCGGGGGAAGGGGGTGGCTGTGTGGCTTCAGTGCGTGGGAATTGCACCTTTTCAGCCCCTTTGATAGATTTTGTGGAGGAAAGTGCTTTTCCGCTTGGGACAGTGGAAATAATACAGTTTTTCTTGCACCCTGTTGTGGCTTTGCACCCTGTTTTCCCATTGGTTTTTTGGCTGTTTAGACTACCTGGGCTGATAAACCGCGTGAAATCCATGGCCAAAAAATCTTATTTTTCTGCCTTTTTGAGCCATTTCAAGTTATTTTGTCCCTGGTTTGCAGGCCGTCTGCCAGCAGAAGAAGAGGCCACGTGCGACCCCCAAAGACAAGCCCCCGCCGGGGCGTCACCACCCGCAGCCCCACAGCGCCTGCGGCTCCTCCGGGGATGCCGGGACCTCCCTGTGCTGGGACTTGCCCTGAGGTGAGTGCGGAAGGTCAGCCCTCCCTTTTTCTTCCCCAAATGCCTCCTTTGGGTTCAGAAAAGCACCCTGGGGGAGGGGGTGGTGGGGCGGGGCAGAAGGGAAGGGCAGCTGGAGGATTGCCCTTGCCCAGGTGCCTCTTGGTGGTTTTATTTGACTTTCAACCCCAACATTCTGTCTTTTTGGAGTCGGGGAGACCTTCCCCGGAGCCGTGAGGTTCAGAGCGGCCCCTCCTTGTGCAAAAGCCTCAGGTTTCCCCTTTTTGCCCAGGACAAACTCAAGTTCCATTGAGTTTTGTGGCCCGAGGCTTGCCCACTCCAGTCCCTCACAGCCAGCAAAATGCCTCCAGTTTTAATTTGACCTCATTTGAAGTGATCGCCCAATTAATTCTCCTAATTTAACCCCCCCCAAAATCCATCCTCTTTAACCACCAGCATCCAGACCGGTGTCGTTTCTATGAAGCTGGGTCTAATGGATTTCTAGAGGAAGGACTTAAAAAATCCCTTTTTCCTTTGTTCTGCTGCCTTGTCCCTAAGGGCAGTTTCCCACGGGGTCCTATTTCCTAACTCCTTGAAGAGCTGGAAGTTTGCTTTCTTAAAATGTGGCGTCCTAACTGTGCTTCTCGTGGGCTTCCAACTTGTGAAGAGAGTGAACTGCACTAGAGCATGATGACTGCAGCCCATGGACTAGGGGATTGGGGGATGGAAAGGGCCCCCGGGGTTTCGCTTTGCTCCTTTTGCTTCTAGAAAAGGCCCAAATGGCTCAATCCCCGCCTTCTGGCCTGGGGCAGCCGCAGGGGTGAAGTGGTAGCCGGAGGGTCCATCTCCAGAGCCCTGATTTCCCTGAGAAGGGGGAAATTTTGTGGGGGATGGAGTGGTGTGTGAGGAGGAGGAGGAGGGCAAGGAAGGCTAAAGGAGGGTCTTGGCGGAAAGATTTTTATCCCCAGCGTGGTTTTGTCAGATTTTTTGGGCAGAACCTCCAGGATTTTGGGGTTCTTTTGATGGAGGATGAGGCAAAAATCCACGTTGAGCCGTGGGAATGAGGGCGACCCCTGGGAAAACGGGAGGAGGGAACTGGGGGTGGGGGTGGGTGTCGCTCGGCCCCTTCTCCACAGCGTGTTTTTGGGTGGAGGGTCCCCCATATGGGCCAGAAACCCCCCCAAAGGCCCAGTGCTGTCCCAGTAAAGCACTGGTTTTGCTGAGGTCACAGGCCGTTGCCGGCCTCCCGCGTTCCACACAACATTCCGAGGCGGCGGTCGCTCGCTGGCCGTGGCTGTGGCAGCTTCCTACCGCTGTGGAGAGTGACATTCAGCAGTTGGATTGGTTTTTTGGGGAAACCCCCAAATTGTCCTGCCCGATGGGGCCCAAAAAGCCTCCAGTGGCCGAAGGGTAACGCTGGGGGTGGGAAGGGGCGTTGGAAGTTGGTGGCGGAAGGCTGAGTGATGTTTTGCTGGGAAATAGGGACCGGTTTTGCCCCACCTCACCACGTTTTCCCTCTTTTTTAGCGTTTGTTGCGCCGTATCCATTCCCGACGTGCCTTCCTCCCCCTCCTCTTCCTCCCCCTTTCAGCCGCATCAGTTTCGGGGAGCAGTTCCAGGCAGAGCTGCCTGCCCTGCGGGACAGATCCCTCTTGGAAGAGGAGGAGGAAGGAGCCTCCCTGGTTTGGAAGCCCTGGGGTGACATGGAAAGCAAGCCCGAGCCGCAGGAGAAAGGTTTCTCTTCAGGCTTTTCTTGTGGGAAAGGGGCAAATTCCCCCTTTTCAGAGTTACTTGATAGGGCGTTTGGGTTCTCTCCCGTCTTGTCTTGGCCCCGTAGCGTTGGAGGGAAGGAGATGGCTCGTTTTTGGGAGGAAAGTGGCTAGATAAGAGCCGATGGTGCTCTCGGGAGCATCTTCCGTGAGAAAGGGGGGGTTTGGCGGTCCCAGCTCATCTGCAGCCAGGGAGGAGTTTCTCTCTGGAGATCCCGCTCCCAAAGCTCTTGAAAGAGCCTTTTTTTTGTCCATCAGAAGACTTTTGGCCTCATCCAGAAGGAGGTAAAGCCGTTGGAGCGGGGCGGAGCTGGTTAGCGGGGAGGCTTTTAACCCAGAAAGCCCTATTTTCAATCCCCCGTTGGAATCCTGTCCTTAGGACCCTTCTTCCTGCTCAAAACCCAGCGGGAGAAGACATCATTGCCCTCCTTTGTAATGACAAGGGAGTCTTTAATATCCCTGGATTTCTCCCCATAGATCCAGAGGCAAACCGTGGCCCAGTGTGTTGACTCTTGTTACTTCTGGAGGAAGACAGTGCGAGTTGGGTGCACCTGACCTCGCCTGCTGGAGAAAAGGGTCAAGAGAGTCCGGGATGAAGTGGAAAAAGCCAAAGGCGAGGTAAAAAAGCTGCTGGGGGGGTTTGTTTCCTGGACGAATCCATCTGCTCAAATGTTCCTTGCCAGGAAAGAGGGATTTGCTTCACGGAAAGAGATATTATTTTAATTTTTGGTGGGCGGGGGAACGGGGTGGCTGTGTGGCTTCAGTGCGTGGGAATTGCACCTTTTCAGCCCCTTTGATAGATTTTGTGGAGGAAAGTGCTTTTCCGCTTGGGACAGTGGAAATAATACAGTTTTTCTTGCACCCCGTTGTGGCTTTGCAGACTGTTTTCCCATTGGTTTTTTGGCTGTTTAGACTTTACCTGGGCTGATAAACCGCGTGAAATCCATGGCCAAAAAATCTTATTTTTCTGCCTTTTTGAGCCATTTCAAGTTATTTTGTCCCTGGTTTGCAGGCCGTCTGCCAGCAGAAGAAGAGGCCACGTGCGACCCCCAAAGACAAGCCCACGCCGGGGCGTCACCACCCGCAGCCCCACAGCGCCTGCGGCTCCTCCGGGGATGCCGGGACCTCCCTGTGCTGGGACTTGCCCTGAGGTGAGTGCGGAAGGTCAGCCCTCCCTTTTTCTTCCCCAAATGCCTCCTTTGGGTTCAGAAAAGCACCCTGGGGGAGGGGGTGGTGGGGCGGGGCAGAAGGGAAGGGCAGCTGGAGGATTGCCCTTGCCCAGGTGCCTCTTGGTGGTTTTATTTGACTTTCAACCCCAACATTCTGTCTTTTTGGAGTCGGGGAGACCTTCCCCGGAGCCGTGAGGTTCAGAGCGGCCCCTCCTTGTGCAAAAGCCTCAGGTTTCCCCTTTTTGCCCAGGACAAACTCAAGTTCCATTGAGTTTTGTGGCCCGAGGCTTGCCCACTCCAGTCCCTCACAGCCAGCAAAATGCCTCCAGTTTTAATTTGACCTCATTTGAAGTGATCGCCCAATTAATTCTCCTAATTTAACCCCCCCCAAAATCCATCCTCTTTAACCACCAGCATCCAGACCGGTGTCGTTTCTATGAAGCTGGGTCTAATGGATTTCTAGAGGAAGGACTTAAAAAATCCCTTTTTCCTTTGTTCTGCTGCCTTGTCCCTAAGGGCAGTTTCCCACGGGGTCCTATTTCCTAACTCCTTGAAGAGCTGGAAGTTTGCTTTCTTAAAATGTGGCGTCCTAACTGTGCTTCTCGTGGGCTTCCAACTTGTGAAGAGAGTGAACTGCACTAGAGCATGATGACTGCAGCCCATGGACTAGGGGATTGGGGGATGGAAAGGGCCCCCGGGGTTTCGCTTTGCTCCTTTTGCTTCTAGAAAAGCCCCAAATGGCTCAATCCCCGCCTTCTGGCCTGGGGCAGCCGCAGGGGTGAAGTGGTAGCCGGAGGGTCCCTCTGCAGAGCCCTGATTTCCCTGAGAAGGGGGAAATTTTGTGGGGGATGGAGTGGTGTGTGAGGAGGAGGAGGGCAAGGAAGGCTAAAGGAGGGTGTTGGCGGAAAGATTTTTATCCCCAGCGTGGTTTTGTCAGATTTTTTGGGCAGAACCTCCAGGATTTTGGGGTTCTTTTGATGGAGGATGAGGCAAAAATCCACGTTGAGCCGTGGGAATGAGGGCGACCCCTGGGAAAACGGGAGGAGGGAACTGGGGGTGGGGGTGGGTGTCGCTCGGCCCCTTCTCCACAGCGTGTTTTTGGGTGGAGGGTCCCCCATATGGGCCAGAAACCCCCCCAAAGGCCCAGTGCTGTCCCAGTAAAGCACTGGTTTTGCTGAGGTCACAGGCCGTTGCCGGCCTCCCGCGTTCCACACAACATTCCGAGGCGGCGGTCGCTCGCTGGCCGTGGCTGTGGCAGCTTCCTACCGCTGTGGAGAGTGACATTCAGCAGTTGGATTGTTTTTTTGGGGAAACCCCCAAATTGTCCTGCCCGATGGGGCCCAAAAAGCCTCCAGTGGCCGAAGGGTAACGCTGGGGGTGGGAAGGGGCGTTGGAAGTTGGTGGCGGAAGGCTGAGTGATGTTTTGCTGGGAAATAGGGACCGGTTTTGCCCCACCTCACCACGTTTTCCCTCTTTTTTAGCGTTTGTTGCGCCGTATCCATTCCCGACGTGCCTTCCTCCCCCTCCTCTTCCTCCCCCTTTCAGCCGCATCAATGTCGGGGAGCAGTTCCAGGCAGAGCTGCCTGCCCTGCGGGACAGATCCCTCTTGGAAGAGGAGGAGGAAGGAGCCTCCCTGGTTTGGAAGCCCTGGGGTGACATGGAAAGCAAGCCCGAGCCGCAGGAGAAAGGTTTCTCTTCAGGCTTTTCTTGTGGGAAAGGGGCAAATTCCCCCTTTTCAGAGTTACTTGATAGGGCGTTTGGGTTCTCTCCCGTCTTGTCTTGGCCCCGTAGCGTTGGAGGGAAGGAGATGGCTCGTTTTTGGGAGGAAAGTGGCTAGATAAGAGCCGATGGTGCTCTCGGGAGCATCTTCCATGAGAAAGGGGGGGTTTGGCGGTCCCAGCTCATCTGCAGCCAGGGAGGAGTTTCTCTCTGGAGATCCCGCTCCCAAAGCTCTTGAAAGAGCCTTTTTTTTGTCCATCAGAAGACTTTTGGCCTCATCCAGAAGGAGGTAAAGCCGTTGGAGCGGGGCGGAGCTGGTTAGCGGGGAGGCTTTTAACCCAGAAAGCCCTATTTTCAATCCCCCGTTGGAATCCTGTCCTTAGGACCCTTCTTCCTGCTCAAAACCCAGCGGGAGAAGACATCATTGCCCTCCTTTGTAATGACAAGGGAGTCTTTAATATCCCTGGATTTCTCCCCATAGATCCAGAGGCAAACCGTGGCCCAGTGTGTTGACTCTTGTTACTTCTGGAGGAAGACAGTGCGATTTGGGTGCACCTGACATCGCCTGCTGGAGAAAAGGGTCAAGAGAGTCCGGGATGAGGTGGAAAAAGCCAAAGGCGAGGTAAAAAAGCTGCTGGGGGGGTTTGTTTCCTGGACGAATCCATCTGCTCAAACGTTCCTTGCCAGGAAAGAGGGATTTGCTTCACAGAAAGAGATATTATTTTAATTTTTGGTGGGCGGGGGAAGGGGGTGGCTGTGTGGCTTCAGTGCGTGGGAATTGCACCTTTTCAGCCCCTTTGATAGATTTTGTGGAGGAAAGTGCTTTTCCGCTTGGGACAGTGGAAATAATACAGTTTTTCTTGCACCCCGTTGTGGCTTTGCACCCTGTTTTCCCATTGGTTTTTTGGCTGTTTAGACTTTACCTGGGCTGATAAACCGCGTGAAATCCACGGCCAAAAAATCTTATTTTTCTGCCTTTTTGAGAGATTTCAAGTTAGTTTGTCCCTGGTTTGCAGGCCGTCTGCCACCAGAAGAAGAGGCCACGTGCGACCCCCAAAGACAAGCCCCCGCCGGGGCGTCACCACCCGCAGCCCCACAGCGCCTGCGGCTCCTCCGGGGATGCCGGGACCTCCCTGTGTTGGGACTTGCCCTGAGGTGAGTGCGGAAGGTCAGCCCTCCCTTTTTCTTCCCCAAATGCCTCCTTTGGGTTCAGAAAAGCACCCTGGGTGGGGGGGGGTGGGGCGGGGGCAGAAGGGAAGGGCAGCTGGAGGATTGCCCTTGCCCAGGTGCCTCTTGGTGGTTTTATTTGACTTTCAACCCCCAACGTTCTGTCTTTCTGGAGTCGGGGAGACCTTCCCCGGAGCCGTGAGGTTCAGAGCGGCCCCTCCTTGTGCAAAAGCCTCAGGTTTCCCCTTTTTGCCCAGGACAAACTCAAGTTCCATTGAGTTTTGTGGCCCGAGGCTTGCCCACTCCAGTCCCTCACAGCCAGCAAAATGCCTCCAGTTTTAATTTGACCTCATTTGAAGTGATCGCCCAATTAATTCTCCTAATTTAACCCCCCCCAAAATCCATCCTCTTTAACCACCAGCATCCAGACCGGTGTCGTTTCTATGAAGCTGGGTCTAATGGATTTCTAGAGGAAGGACTTAAAAAATCCCTTTTTCCTTTGTTCTGCTGCCTTGTCCCTAAGGGCAGTTTCCCACGGGGTCCTATTTCCTAACTCCTTGAAGAGCTGGAAGTTTGCTTTCTTAAAATGTGGCGTCCTAACTGTGCTTCTCGTGGGCTTCCAACTTGTGAAGAGAGTGAACTGCACTAGAGCATGATGACTGCAGCCCATGGACTAGGGGATTGGGGGATGGAAAGGGCCCCCGGGGTTTCGCTTTGCTCCTTTTGCTTCTAGAAAAGGCCCAAATGGCTCAATGCCCGCCTTCTGGCCCGGGGCAGCCGCAGGGGTGAAGTGGTAGCCGGAGGGTCCATCTCCAGAGCCATGATTTCCCTGAGAAGGGGGAAATTTTGTGGGGGATGGAGTGGTGTGTGAGGAGGAGGAGGAGGGCAAGGAAGGCTAAAGGAGGGTCTTGGCGGAAAGATTTTTATCCCCAGCGTGGTTTTGTCAGATTTTTTGGGCAGAACCTCCAGGATTTTGGGGTTCTTTTGATGGAGGATGAGGCAAAAGTCCACGTTGAGCCGTGGGAATGAGGGCGACCCCTGGGAAAACGGGAGGAGGGAACTGGGGGTGGGGGTGGGTGTCGCTCGGCCCCTTCTCCACAGCGTGTTTTTGGGTGGAGGGTCCCCCATATGGGCCAGAAACCCCCCCAAAGGCCCAGTGCTGTCCCAGTAAAGCACTGGTTTTGCTGAGGTCACAGGCCGTTGCCGGCTTCCCGCGTTCCACACAACATTCCGAGGCGGCGGTGGCTCGCTGGCCGTGGCTGTGGCAGCTTCCTACCGCTGTGGAGAGTGACATTCAGCAGTTGGATTGTTTTTTTGGGGAAAACCCCCAAATTGTCCTGCCCGATGGGGCCCAAAAAGCCTCCAGTGGCCGAAGGGTAACGCTGGGGGTGGGAAGGGGCGGTGGAAGTTGGTGGCGGAAGACTGAGTGATGTTTTGCTGGGAAATAGGGACCGGTTTTGCCCCACCTCACCACGTTTTCCCTCTTTTTTAGCGTTTGTTGCGCCGTATCCATTCCCGACGTGCCTTCCTCCCCCTCCTCTTCCTCCCCCTCCTCTTCCTCCCCCTCCTCTTCCTCCCCCTTTCAGCCGCATCAATGTCGGGGAGCAGTTGCAGGCGGAGCTGCCTGCCCTGCGGGACAGATCCCTCTTGGAAGAGGAGGAGGAAGGAGCCTCCCTGGTTTGGAAGCCCTGGGGTGACGTGGAAAGCAAGCCCGAGCCGCAGGAGAAAGGTTTCTCTTCAGGCTTTTCTTGTGGGAAAGGGGCAAATTCCCCCTTTTCAGAGTTACTTGATAGGGCGTTTGGGTTCTCTCCCGTCTTGTCTTGGCCGCGTAGCGTTGGAGGGAAGGAGATGGCTCGTTTTTGGGAGGAAAGTGGCTAGATAAGAGCCGCTGGTGCTCTCGGGAGCATCTTCCATGAGAAAGGGGGGGTTTTGGCGGTCCCAGCTCATCTGCAGCCAGGGAGGAGTTTCTCTCTGGAGATCCCGCTCCCAAAGCTCTTGAAAGAGCCTTTTTTTTGTCCATCAGAAGACTTTTGGCCTCATCCAGAAGGAGGTAAAGCCGTTGGAGCGGGGCGGAGCTGGTTAGCGGGGAGGCTTTTAACCCAGAAAGCCCTATTTTCAATCCCCCGTTGGAATCCTGTCCTTAGGACCCTTCTTCCTGCTCAAAACCCAGCGGGAGAAGACATCATTGCCCTCCTTTGTAATGACAAGGGAGTCTTTAATATCCCTGGATTTCTGCCCATAGATCCAGAGGCAAACCGTGGCCCAGTGTGTTGACTCTTGTTACTTCTGGAGGAAGACAGTGCGAGTTGGGTGCACCTGACATCGCCTGCTGGAGAAAAGGGTCAAGAGAGTCCGGGATGAGGTGGAAAAAGCCAAAGGCGAGGTAAAAAAGCTGCTGGGGGGGGTTGTTTCCTCGACGAATCCATCTGCTCAAACGTTCCTTGCCAGGAAAGAGGGATTTGCTTCACGGAAAGAGATATTATTTTAATTTTTGGTGGGTGGGGGAACGGGGTGGCTGTGTGGCTTCAGTGCGTGGGAATTGCACCTTTTCAGCCCCTTTGATAGATTTTGTGGAGGAAAGTGCTTTTCCGCTTGGGACAGTGGAAATAATAGAGTTTTTCTTGCACCCCGTTGTGGCTTTGCACCCTGTTTTCCCATTGGTTTTTTGGCTGTTTAGACTTTACCTGGGCTGATAAACCGCGTGAAATCCACGGCCAAAAAATCTTATTTTTCTGCCTTTTTGAGAGATTTCAAGTTAGTTTGTCCCTGGTTTGCAGGCCGTCTGCCACCAGAAGAAGAGGCCACGTGCGACCCCCAAAGACAAGCCCCCACCGGGGCGTCACCACCCGCAGCCCCACAGCGCCTGCGGCTCCTCCGGGGATGCCGGGACCTCCCTGTGTTGGGACTTGCCCTGAGGTGAGCGCGGAAGGTCAGCCCTCCCTTTTTCTTCCCCAAATGCCTCCTTTGGGTTCAGAAAAGCACCCTGGGTGGGGGGGGGTGGGGCGGGGGCAGAAGGGAAGGGCAGCTGGAGGATTGCCCTTGCCCAGGTGCCTCTTGGTGGTTTTATTTGACTTTCAACCCCCAACGTTCTGTCTTTTTGGAGTCGGGGAGACCTTCCCCGGAGCCGTGAGGTTCAGAGCGGCCCCTCCTTGTGCAAAACCCTCAGGTTTCCCCTTTTTGCCCAGGACAAACTCAAGTTCCATTGAGTTTTGTGGCCCGAGGCTTGCCCACTCCAGTCCCTCACAGCCAGCAAAATGCCTCCAGTTTTAATTTGACCTCATTTGAAGTGATCGCCCAATTAATTCTCCTAATTTAACCCCTCCAAAATCCATCCTCTTTAACCACCAGCATCCAGACCGGTGTCGTTTCTATGAAGCTGGGTCTAATGGATTTCTAGAGGAAGGACTTACAAATCCCTTTTTCCTTTGTTCTGCTCCCTTGTCCCTAAGGGCAGTTTCCCACGGGGTCCTATTTCCTAACTCCTTGAAGAGCTGGAAGTTTGCTTTCTTAAAATGTGGCGTCCTAACTGTGCTTCTCGTGGGCTTCCAACTTGTGAAGAGAGTGAAGTGCACTAGAGCATGATGACTGCAGCCCATGGACTAGGGGATTGGGGGATGGAAAGGGCCCCCGGGGTTTCGCTTTGCTCCTTTTGCTTCTAGAAAAGGCCCAAATGGCTCAATGCCCGCCTTCTGGCCCGGGGCAGCCGCAGGGGTGAAGTGGTAGCCGGAGGGTCCATCTCCAGAGCCATGATTTCCCTGAGAAGGGGGAAATTTTGTGGGGGATGGAGTGGTGTGTGAGGAGGAAGAGGAGGGCAAGGAAGGCTAAAGGAGGGTCTTGGCGGAAAGATTTTTATCCCCAGCGTGGTTTTGTCAGATTTTTTGGGCAGAACCTCCAGGATTTTGGGGTTCTTTTGATGGAGGATGAGGCAAAAGTCCACGTTGAGCCGTGGGAATGAGGGCGACCCCTGGGAAAACGGGAGGAGGGAACTGGGGGTGGGGGTGGGTGTCGCTCGGCCCCTTCTCCACAGCGTGTTTTTGGGTGGAGGGTCCCCCATATGGGCCAGAAACCCCCCCAAAGGCCCAGTGCTGTCCCAGTAAAGCACTGGTTTTGCTGACGTCACAGGCCGTTGCCGGCCTCCCGCGTTCCACACAACATTCCGAGGCGGCGGTCGCTCGCTGGCCGTGGCTGTGGCAGCTTCCTACCGCTGTGGAGAGTGACATTCAGCAGTTGGATTGGTTTTTTGGGGAAAACCCCCAAATTGTCCTGCCCGATGGGGCCCAAAAAGCCTCCAGTGGCCGAAGGGTAACGCTGGGGGTGGGAAGGGGCGGTGGAAGTTGGTGGCGGAAGACTGAGTGATGTTTTGCTGGGAAATAGGGACCGGTTTTGCCCCACCTCACCACGTTTTCCCTCTTCTGAAGCGTTTGTTGCGCCGTATCCATTCCCGACGTGCCTTCCTCCCCCTCCTCTTCCTCCCCCTTTCAGCCGCATCAATGTCGGGGAGCAGTTGCAGGCGGAGCTGCCTGCCCTGCGGGACAGATCCCTCTTGGAAGAGGAGGAGGAAGGAGCCTCCCTGGTTTGGAAGCCCTGGGGTGACGTGGAAAGCAAGCCCGAGCCGCAGGAGAAAGGTTTCTCTTCAGGCTTTTCTTGTGGGAAAGGGGCAAATTCCCCCTTTTCAGAGTTACTTGATAGGGCGTTTGGGTTCTCTCCCGTCTTGTCTTGGCCGCGTAGCGTTGGAGGGAAGGAGATGGCTCGTTTTTGGGAGGAAAGTGGCTAGATAAGAGCCGCTGGTGCTCTCGGGAGCATCTTCCATGAGAAAGGGGGGGTTTTGGCGGTCCCAGCTCATCTGCAGCCAGGGAGGAGTTTCTCTCTGGAGATCCCGCTCCCAAAGCTCTTGAAAGAGCCTTTTTTTTGTCCATCAGAAGACTTTTGGCCTCATCCAGAAGGAGGTAAAGCCGTTGGAGCGGGGCGGAGCTGGTTAGCGGGGAGGCTTTTAACCCAGAAAGCCCTATTTTCAATCCCCCGTTGGAATCCTGTCCTTAGGACCCTTCTTCCTGCTCAAAACCCAGCGGGAGAAGACATCATTGCCCTCCTTTGTAATGACAAGGGAGTCTTTAATATCCCTGGATTTCTCCCCATAGATCCAGAGGCAAACCGTGGCCCAGTGTGTTGACTCTTGTTACTTCTGGAGGAAGACAGTGCGATTTGGGTGCACCTGACCTCGCCTGCTGGAGAAAAGGGTCAAGAGAGTCCGGGATGAGGTGGAAAAAGCCAAAGGCGAGGTAAAAAAGCTGCTGGGGGGGGTTGTTTCCTCGACGAATCCATCTGCTCAAACGTTCCTTGCCAGGAAAGAGGGATTTGCTTCACGGAAAGAGATATTATTTTAATTTTTGGTGGGTGGGGGAACGGGGTGGCTGTGTGGCTTCAGTGCGTGGGAATTGCACCTTTTCAGCCCCTTTGATAGATTTTGTGGAGGAAAGTGCTTTTCCGCTTGGGACAGTGGAAATAATAGAGTTTTTCTTGCACCCCGTTGTGGCTTTGCACCCTGTTTTCCCATTGGTTTTTTGGCTGTTTAGACTTTACCTGGGCTGATAAACCGCGTGAAATCCACGGCCAAAAAATCTTATTTTTCTGCCTTTTTGAGAGATTTCAAGTTAGTTTGTCCCTGGTTTGCAGGCCGTCTGCCAGCAGAAGAAGAGGCCACGTGCGACCCCCAAAGACAAGCCCCCGCCGGGGCGTCACCACCCGCAGCCCCACAGCGCCTGCGTCTCCTCCGGGGATGCCGGGACCTCCCTGTGTTGGGACTTGCCCTGAGGTGAGTGCGGAAGGTCAGCCCTCCCTTTTTCTTCCCCAAATGCCTCCTTTGGGTTCAGAAAAGCACCCTGGGTGGGGGGGGGTGGGGCGGGGGCAGAAGGGAAGGGCAGCTGGAGGATTGCCCTTGCCCAGGTGCCTCTTGGTGGTTTTATTTGACTTTCAACCCCCAACGTTCTGTCTTTTTGGAGTCGGGGAGACCTTCCCCGGAGCCGTGAGGTTCAGAGCGGCCCCTCCTTGTGCAAAAGCCTCAGGTTTCCCCTTTTTGCCCAGGACAAACTCAAGTTCCATTGAGTTTTGTGGCCCGAGGCTTGCCCACTCCAGTCCCTCACAGCCAGCAAAATGCCTCCAGTTTTAATTTGACCTCATTTGAAGTGATCGCCCAATTAATTCTCCTAATTTAACCCCTCCAAAATCCATCCTCTTTAACCACCAGCATCCAGACCGGTGTCGTTTCTATGAAGCTGGGTCTAATGGATTTCTAGAGGAAGGACTTACAAATCCCTTTTTCCTTTGTTCTGCTCCCTTGTCCCTAAGGGCAGTTTCCCACGGGGTCCTATTTCCTAACTCCTTGAAGAGCTGGAAGTTTGCTTTCTTAAAATGTGGCGTCCTAACTGTGCTTCTCGTGGGCTTCCAACTTGTGAAGAGAGTGAAGTGCACTAGAGCATGATGACTGCAGCCCATGGACTAGGGGATTGGGGGATGGAAAGGGCCCCCGGGGTTTCGCTTTGCTCCTTTTGCTTCTAGAAAAGGCCCAAATGGCTCAATGCCCGCCTTCTGGCCCGGGGCAGCCGCAGGGGTGAAGTGGTAGCCGGAGGGTCCATCTCCAGAGCCATGATTTCCCTGAGAAGGGGGAAATTTTGTGGGGGATGGAGTGGTGTGTGAGGAGGAGGAGGAGGGCAAGGAAGGCTAAAGGAGGGTCTTGGCGGAAAGATTTTTATCCCCAGCGTGGTTTTGTCAGATTTTTTGGGCAGAACCTCCAGGATTTTGGGGTTCTTTTGATGGAGGATGAGGCAAAAGTCCACGTTGAGCCGTGGGAATGAGGGCGACCCCTGGGAAAACGGGAGGAGGGAACTGGGGGTGGGGGTGGGTGTCGCTCGGCCCCTTCTCCACAGCGTGTTTTTGGGTGGAGGGTCCCCCATATGGGCCAGAAACCCCCCCAAAGGCCCAGTGCTGTCCCAGTAAAGCACTGGTTTTGCTGACGTCCCAGGCCGTTGCCGGCCTCCCGCGTTCCACACAACATTCCGAGGCGGCGGTCGCTCGCTGGCCGTGGCTGTGGCAGCTTCCTACCGCTGTGGAGAGTGACATTCAGCAGTTGGATTGGTTTTTTGGGGAAAACCCCCAAATTGTCCTGCCCGATGGGGCCCAAAAAGCCTCCAGTGGCCGAAGGGTAACGCTGGGGGTGGGAAGGGGCGGTGGAAGTTGGTGGCGGAAGACTGAGTGATGTTTTGCTGGGAAATAGGGACCGGTTTTGCCCCACCTCACCACGTTTTCCCTCTTCTGAAGCGTTTGTTGCGCCGTATCCATTCCCGACGTGCCTTCCTCCCCCTCCTCTTCCTCCCCCTTTCAGCCGCATCAATGTCGGGGAGCAGTTGCAGGCGGAGCTGCCTGCCCTGCGGGACAGATCCCTCTTGGAAGAGGAGGAGGAAGGAGCCTCCCTGGTTTGGAAGCCCTGGGGTGACGTGGAAAGCAAGCCCGAGCCGCAGGAGAAAGGTTTCTCTTCAGGCTTTTCTTGTGGGAAAGGGGCAAATTCCCCCTTTTCAGAGTTACTTGATAGGGCGTTTGGGTTCTCTCCCGTCTTGTCTTGGCCGCGTAGCGTTGGAGGGAAGGAGATGGCTCGTTTTTGGGAGGAAAGTGGCTAGATAAGAGCCGATGGTGCTCTCGGGAGCATCTTCCATGAGAAAGGGGGGGTTTTGGCGGTCCCAGCTCATCTGCAGCCAGGGAGGAGTTTCTCTCTGGAGATCCCGCTCCCAAAGCTCTTGAAAGAGCCTTTTTTTTGTCCATCAGAAGACTTTTGGCCTCATCCAGAAGGAGGTAAAGCCGTTGGAGCGGGGCGGAGCTGGTTAGCGGGGAGGCTTTTAACCCAGAAAGCCCTATTTTCAATCCCCCGTTGGAATCCTGTCCTTAGGACCCTTCTTCCTGCTCAAAACCCAGCGGGAGAAGACATCATTGCCCTCCTTTGTAATGACAAGGGAGTCTTTAATATCCCTGGATTTCTGCCCATAGATCCAGAGGCAAACCGTGGCCCAGTGTGTTGACTCTTGTTACTTCTGGAGGAAGACAGTGCGATTTGGGTGCACCTGACATCGCCTGCTGGAGAAAAGGGTCAAGAGAGTCCGGGATGAGGTGGAAAAAGCCAAAGGCGAGGTAAAAAAGCTGCTGGGGGGGTTTGTTTCCTGGACGAATCCATCTGCTCAAACGTTCCTTGCCAGGAAAGAGGGATTTGCTTCACGGAAAGAGATATTATTTTAATTTTTGGTGGGTGGGGGAACGGGGTGGCTGTGTGGCTTCAGTGCGTGGGAATTGCACCTTTTCAGCCCCTTTGATAGATTTTGTGGAGGAAAGTGCTTTTCCGCTTGGGACAGTGGAAATAATAGAGTTTTTCTTGCACCCCGTTGTGGCTTTGCACCCTGTTTTCCCATTGGTTTTTTGGCTGTTTAGACTTTACCTGGGCTGATAAACCGCGTGAAATCCACGGCCAAAAAATCTTATTTTTCTGCCTTTTTGAGAGATTTCAAGTTAGTTTGTCCCTGGTTTGCAGGCCGTCTGCCAGCAGAAGAAGAGGCCACGTGCGACCCCCAAAGACAAGCCCCCGCCGGGGCGTCACCACCCGCAGCCCCACAGCGCCTGCGGCTCCTCCGGGGATCCCGGGACCTCCCTGTGCTGGGACTTGCCCTGAGGTGAGTGCGGAAGGTCAGCCCTCCCTTTTTCTTCCCCAAATGCCTCCTTTGGGTTCAGAAAAGCACCCTGGGTGGGGGGGGGTGGGGCGGGGGCAGAAGGGAAGGGCAGCTGGAGGATTGCCCTTGCCCAGGTGCCTCTTGGTGGTTTTATTTGACTTTCAACCCCCAACGTTCTGTCTTTTTGGAGTCGGGGAGACCTTCCCCGGAGCCGTGAGGTTCAGAGCGGCCCCTCCTTGTGCAAAACCCTCAGGTTTCCCCTTTTTGCCCAGGACAAACTCAAGTTCCATTGAGTTTTGTGGCCCGAGGCTTGCCCACTCCAGTCCCTCACAGCCAGCAAAATGCCTCCAGTTTTAATTTGACCTCATTTGAAGTGATCGCCCAATTAATTCTCCTAATTTAACCCCTCCAAAATCCATCCTCTTTAACCACCAGCATCCAGACCGGTGTCGTTTCTATGAAGCTGGGTCTAATGGATTTCTAGAGGAAGGACTTACAAATCCCTTTTTCCTTTGTTCTGCTCCCTTGTCCCTAAGGGCAGTTTCCCAGGGGGTCCTATTTCCTAACTCCTTGAAGAGCTGGAAGTTTGCTTTCTTAAAATGTGGCGTCCTAACTGTGCTTCTCGTGGGCTTCCAACTTGTGAAGAGAGTGAAGTGCACTAGAGCATGATGACTGCAGCCCATGGACTAGGGGATTGGGGGATGGAAAGGGCCCCCGGGGTTTCGCTTTGCTCCTTTTGCTTCTAGAAAAGGCCCAAATGGCTCAATGCCCACCTTCTGGCCCGGGGCAGCCGCAGGGGTGAAGTGGTAGCCGGAGGGTCCATCTCCAGAGCCATGATTTCCCTGAGAAGGGGGAAATTTTGTGGGGGATGGAGTGGTGTGTGAGGAGGAGGAGGAGGGCAAGGAAGGCTAAAGGAGGGTCTTGGCGGAAAGATTTTTATCCCCAGCGTGGTTTTGTCAGATTTTTTGGGCAGAACCTCCAGGATTTTGGGGTTCTTTTGATGGAGGATGAGGCAAAAGTCCACGTTGAGCCGTGGGAATGAGGGCGACCCCTGGGAAAACGGGAGGAGGGAACTGGGGGTGGGGGTGGGTGTCGCTCGGCCCCTTCTCCACAGCGTGTTTTTGGGTGGAGGGTGCCCCATATGGGCCAGAAGCCCCCCCAAACGCCCAGTGCTGTCCCAGTAAAGCACTGGTTTTGCTGACGTCCCAGGCCGTTGCCGGCCTCCCGCGTTCCACACAACATTCCGAGGCGGCGGTCGCTCGCTGGCCGTGGCTGTGGCAGCTTCCTACCGCTGTGGAGAGTGACATTCAGCAGTTGGATTGTTTTTTTGGGGAAACCCCCAAATTGTCCTGCCCGATGGGGCCCAAAAAGCCTCCAGTGGCCGAAGGGTAACGCTGGGGGTGGGAAGGGGCGGTGGAAGTTGGTGGCGGAAGACTGAGTGATGTTTTGCTGGGAAATAGGGACCGGTTTTGCCCACCTCACCACGTTTTCCCTCTTCTGAAGCGTTTGTTGCGCCGTATCCATTCCCGACGTGCCTTCCTCCCCCTCCTCTTCCTCCCCCTCCTCTTCCTCCCCCTTTCAGCCGCATCAATGTCGGGGAGCAGTTGCAGGCGGAGCTGCCTGCCCTGCGGGACAGATCCCTCTTGGAAGAGGAGGAGGAAGGAGCCTCCCTGGTTTGGAAGCCCTGGGGTGACATGGAAAGCAAGCCCGAGCTGCAGGAGAAAGGTTTCTCTTCAGGCTTTTCTTGTGGGAAAGGGGCAAATTCCCCCTTTTCAGAGTTACTTGATAGGGCGTTTGGGTTCTCTCCCGTCTTGTCTTGGCCGCGTAGCGTTGGAGGGAAGGAGATGGCTCGTTTTTGGGAGGAAAGTGGCTAGATAAGAGCCGCTGGTGCTCTCGGGAGCATCTTCCATGAGAAAGGGGGGGTTTTGGCGGTCCCAGCTCATCTGCAGCCAGGGAGGAGTTTCTCTCTGGAGATCCCGCTCCCAAAGCTCTTGAAAGAGCCTTTTTTTTGTCCATCAGAAGACTTTTGGCCTCATCCAGAAGGAGGTAAAGCCGTTGGAGCGGGGCGGAGCTGGTTAGCGGGGAGGCTTTTAACCCAGAAAGCCCTATTTTCAATCCCCCGTTGGAATCCTGTCCTTAGGACCCTTCTTCCTGCTCAAAACCCAGCGGGAGAAGACATCATTGCCCTCCTTTGTAATGACAAGGGAGTCTTTAATATCCCTGGATTTCTCCCCATAGATCCAGAGGCAAACCGTGGCCCAGTGTGTTGACTCTTGTTACTTCTGGAGGAAGACAGTGCGATTTGGGTGCACCTGACCTCGCCTGCTGGAGAAAAGGGTCAAGAGAGTCCGGGATGAGGTGGAAAAAGCCAAAGGCGAGGTAAAAAAGCTGCTGGGGGGGTTTGTTTCCTGGACGAATCCATCTGCTCAAACGTTCCTTGCCAGGAAAGAGGGATTTGCTTCACGGAAAGAGATATTATTTTAATTTTTGGTGGGCGGGGGAACGGGGTGGCTGTGTGGCTTCAGTGCGTGGGAATTGCACCTTTTCAGCCCCTTTGATAGATTTTGTGGAGGAAAGTGCTTTTCCGCTTGGGACAGTGGAAATAATAGAGTTTTTCTTGCACCCCGTTGTGGCTTTGCACCCTGTTTTCCCATTGGTTTTTTGGCTGTTTAGACTTTACCTGGGCTGATAAACCGCGTGAAATCCACGGCCAAAAAATCTTATTTTTCTGCCTTTTTGAGAGATTTCAAGTTAGTTTGTCCCTGGTTTGCAGGCCGTCTGCCAGCAGAAGAAGAGGCCACGTGCGACCCCCAAAGACAAGCCCCCGCCGGGGCGTCACCACCCGCAGCCCCACAGCGCCTGCGTCTCCTCCGGGGATCCCGGGACCTCCCTGTGTTGGGACTTGCCCTGAGGTGAGTGCGGAAGGTCAGCCCTCCCTTTTTCTTCCCCAAATGCCTCGTTTGGGTTCAGAAAAGCACCCTGGGCGGGGGGGGGACGGACACGGGGGCAGAAGGGAAGGGCAGCTGGAGGATTGCCCTTGCCCAGGTGCCTCTTGGTGGTTTTATTTGACTTTCAACCCCCAACGTTCTGTCTTTTTGGAGTCGGGGAGACCTTCCCCGGAGCCGTGAGGTTCAGAGCGGCCCCTCCTTGTGCAAAACCCTCAGGTTTCCCCTTTTTGCCCAGGACAAACTCAAGTTCCATTGAGTTTTGTGGCCCGAGGCTTGCCCACTCCAGTCCCTCACAGCCAGCAAAATGCCTCCAGTTTTAATTTGACCTCATTTGAAGTGATCGCCCAATTAATTCTCCTAATTTAACCCCTCCAAAATCCATCCTCTTTAACCACCAGCATCCAGACCGGTGTCGTTTCTATGAAGCTGGGTCTAATGGATTTCTAGAGGAAGGACTTACAAATCCCTTTTTCCTTTGTTCTGCTCCCTTGTCCCTAAGGGCAGTTTCCCACGGGGTCCTATTTCCTAACTCCTTGAAGAGCTGGAAGTTTGCTTTCTTAAAATGTGGCGTCCT
Organism: Numenius arquata; assembly: GCF_964106895.1. Lineage (NCBI taxonomy): Eukaryota > Metazoa > Chordata > Aves > Charadriiformes > Scolopacidae > Numenius > Numenius arquata. The sequence continues at coordinate 188,947 of NW_027415668.1, forward strand.
AACTGTGCTTCTCGTGGGCTTCCAACTTGTGAAGAGAGTGAACTGCACTAGAGCATGATGACTGCAGCCCATGGACTAGGGGATTGGGGGATGGAAAGGGCCCCCGGGGTTTCGCTTTGCTCCTTTTGCTTCTAGAAAAGGCCCAAATGGCTCAATGCCCACCTTCTGGCCCGGGGCAGCCGCAGGGGTGAAGTGGTAGCCGGAGGGTCCATCTCCAGAGCCCTGATTTCCCTGAGAAGGGGGAAATTTTGTGGGGGATGGAGTGGTGTGTGAGGAGGAGGAGGAGGGCAAGGAAGGCTAAAGGAGGGTCTTGGCGGAAAGATTTTTATCCCCAGCGTGGTTTTGTCAGATTTTTTGGGCAGAACCTCCAGGATTTTGGGGTTCTTTTGATGGAGGATGAGGCAAAAGTCCACGTTGAGCCGTGGGAATGAGGGCGACCCCTGGGAAAACGGGAGGAGGGAACTGGGGGTGGGGGTGGGTGTTGCTCGGCCCCTTCTCCACAGCGCGTTTTTGGGTGGAGGGTGCCCCATATGGGCCAGAAGCCCCCCCAAACGCCCAGTGCTGTCCCAGTAAAGCACTGGTTTTGCTGACGTCCCAGGCCGTTGCCGGCCTCCCGCGTTCCACACAACATTCCGAGGCGGCGGTCGCTCGCTGGCCGTGGCTGTGGCAGCTTCCTACCGCTGTGGAGAGTGACATTCAGCAGTTGGATTGTTTTTTTGGGGAAACCCCCAAATTGTCCTGCCCGATGGGGCCCAAAAAGCCTCCAGTGGCCGAAGGGTAACGCTGGGGGTGGGAAGGGGCGTTGGAAGTTGGTGGCGGAAGACTGAGTGATGTTTTGCTGGGAAATAGGGACCGGTTTTGCCCCACCTCACCACGTTTTCCCTCTTCTGAAGCGTTTGTTGCGCCGTATCCATTCCCGACGTGCCTTCCTCCCCCTCCTCTTCCTCCCCCTCCTCTTCCTCCCCCTTTCAGCCGCATCAATGTTGGGGAGCAGTTGCAGGCGGAGCTGCCTGCCCTGCGGGACAGATCCCTCTTGGAAGAGGAGGAGGAAGGAGCCTCCCTGGTTTGGAAGCCCTGGGGTGACATGGAAAGCAAGCCCGAGCTGCAGGAGAAAGGTTTCTCTTCAGGCTTTTCTTGTGGGAAAGGGGCAAATTCCCCCTTTTCAGAGTTACTTGATAGGGCGTTTGGGTTCTCTCCCGTCTTGTCTTGGCCGCGTAGCGTTGGAGGGAAGGAGATGGCTCGTTTTTGGGAGGAAAGTGGCTAGATAAGAGCCGCTGGTGCTCTCGGGAGCATCTTCCATGAGAAAGGGGGGGTTTTGGCGGTCCCAGCTCATCTGCAGCCAGGGAGGAGTTTCTCTCTGGAGATCCCGCTCCCAAAGCTCTTGAAAGAGCCTTTTTTTTGTCCATCAGAAGACTTTTGGCCTCATCCAGAAGGAGGTAAAGCCGTTGGAGCGGGGCGGAGCTGGTTAGCGGGGAGGCTTTTAACCCAGAAAGCCCTATTTTCAATCCCCCGTTGGAATCCTGTCCTTAGGACCCTTCTTCCTGCTCAAAACCCAGCGGGAGAAGACATCATTGCCCTCCTTTGTAATGACAAGGGAGTCTTTAATATCCCTGGATTTCTCCCCATAGATCCAGAGGCAAACCGTGGCCCAGTGTGTTGACTCTTGTTACTTCTGGAGGAAGACAGTGCGATTTGGGTGCACCTGACCTCGCCTGCTGGAGAAAAGGGTCAAGAGAGTCCGGGATGAGGTGGAAAAAGCCAAAGGCGAGGTAAAAAAGCTGCTGGGGGGGTTTGTTTCCTGGACGAATCCATCTGCTCAAACGTTCCTTGCCAGGAAAGAGGGATTTGCTTCACGGAAAGAGATATTATTTTAATTTTTGGTGGGCGGGGGAACGGGGTGGCTGTGTGGCTTCAGTGCGTGGGAATTGCACCTTTTCAGCCCCTTTGATAGATTTTGTGGAGGAAAGTGCTTTTCCGCTTGGGACAGTGGAAATAATAGAGTTTTTCTTGCACCCCGTTGTGGCTTTGCACCCTGTTTTCCCATTGGTTTTTTGGCTGTTTAGACTTTACCTGGGCTGATAAACCGCGTGAAATCCACGGCCAAAAAATCTTATTTTTCTGCCTTTTTGAGAGATTTCAAGTTAGTTTGTCCCTGGTTTGCAGGCCGTCTGCCACCAGAAGAAGAGGCCACGTGCGACCCCCAAAGACAAGCCCCCGCCGGGGCGTCACCACCCGCAGCCCCACAGCGCCTGCGTCTCCTCCGGGGATGCTGGGACCTCCCTGTGCTGGGACTTGCCCTGAGGTGAGTGCGGAAGGTCAGCCCTCCCTTTTTCTTCCCCAAATGCCTCGTTTGGGTTCAGAAAAGCACCCTGGGCGGGGGGGGGACGGACACGGGGGCAGAAGGGAAGGGCAGCTGGAGGATTGCCCTTGCCCAGGTGCCTCTTGGTGGTTTTATTTGACTTTCAACCCCCAACGTTCTGTCTTTTTGGAGTCGGGGAGACCTTCCCCGGAGCCGTGAGGTTCAGAGCGGCCCCTCCTTGTGCAAAACCCTCAGGTTTCCCCTTTTTGCCCAGGACAAACTCAAGTTCCATTGAGTTTTGTGGCCCGAGGCTTGCCCACTCCAGTCCCTCACAGCCAGCAAAATGCCTCCAGTTTTAATTTGACCTCATTTGAAGTGATCGCCCAATTAATTCACCTAATTTAACCCCCCCAAAATCCATCCTCTTTAACCACCAGCATCCAGACCGGTGTCGTTTCTATGAAGCTGGGTCTAATGGATTTCTAGAGGAAGGACTTACAAATCCCTTTTTCCTTTGTTCTGCTGCCTTGTCCCTAAGGGCAGTTTCCCACGGGGTCCTATTTCCTAACTCCTTGAAGAGCTGGAAGTTTGCTTTCTTAAAATGTGGCGTCCTAACTGTGCTTCTCGTGGGCTTCCAACTTGTGAAGAGAGTGAACTGCACTAGAGCATGATGACTGCAGCCCATGGACTAGGGGACTGGGGGATGGAAAGGGCCCCCGGGGTTTCGCTTTGCTCCTTTTGCTTCTAGAAAAGGCCCAAATGGCTCAATGCCCGCCTTCTGGCCCGGGGCAGCCGCAGGGGTGAAGTGGTAGCCGGAGGGTCCCTCTCCAGAGCCATGATTTCCCTGAGAAGGGGGAAATTTTGTGGGGGATGGAGTGGTGTGTGAGGAGGAGGAGGGCAAGGAAGGCTAAAGGAGGGTCTTGGCGGAAAGATTTTTATCCCCAGCGTGGTTTTGTCAGATTTTTTGGGCAGAACATCCAGGATTTTGGGGTTCTTTTGATGGAGGATGAGGCAAAAGTCCACGTTGAGCCGTGGGAATGAGGGCGACCCCTGGGAAAACGGGAGGAGGGAACTGGGGGTGGGGGTGGGTGTCGCTCGGCCCCTTCTCCACAGCGTGTTTTTGGGTGGAGGGTGCCCCATATGGGCCAGAAGCCCCCCCAAACGCCCAGTGCTGTCCCAGTAAAGCACTGGTTTTGCTGACGTCCCAGGCCGTTGCCGGCCTCCCGCGTTCCACACAACATTCCGAGGCGGCGGTCGCTCGCTGGCCGTGGCTGTGGCAGCTTCCTACCGCTGTGGAGAGTGACATTCAGCAGTTGGATTGTTTTTTTGGGGAAAACCCCCAAATTGTCCTGCCCGATGGGGCCCAAAAAGCCTCCAGTGGCCGAAGGGTAACGCTGGGGGTGGGAAGGGGCAGTGGAAGTTGGTGGCGGAAGACTGAGTGATGTTTTGCTGGGAAATAGGGACCGGTTTTGCCCCACCTCACCACGTTTTCCCTCTTCTGAAGCGTTTGTTGCGCCGTATCCATTCCCGACGTGCCTTCCTCCCCCTCCTCTTCCTCCCCCTCCTCTTCCTCCCCCTTTCAGCCGCATCAATGTCGGGGAGCAGTTGCAGGCGGAGCTGCCTGCCCTGCGGGACAGATCCCTCTTGGAAGAGGAGGAGGAAGGAGCCTCCCTGGTTTGGAAGCCCTGGGGTGACATGGAAAGCAAGCCCGAGCTGCAGGAGAAAGGTTTCTCTTCAGGCTTTTCTTGTGGGAAAGGGGCAAATTCCCCCTTTTCAGAGTTACTTGATAGGGCGTTTGGGTTCTCTCCCGTCTTGTCTTGGCCGCGTAGCGTTGGAGGGAAGGAGATGGCTCGTTTTTGGGAGGAAAGTGGCTAGATAAGAGCCGCTGGTGCTCTCGGGAGCATCTTCCATGAGAAAGGGGGGGTTTTGGCGGTCCCAGCTCATCTGCAGCCAGGGAGGAGTTTCTCTCTGGAGATCCCGCTCCCAAAGCTCTTGAAAGAGCCTTTTTTTTGTCCATCAGAAGACTTTTGGCCTCATCCAGAAGGAGGTAAAGCCGTTGGAGCGGGGCGGAGCTGGTTAGCGGGGAGGCTTTTAACCCAGAAAGCCCTATTTTCAATCCCCCGTTGGAATCCTGTCCTTAGGACCCTTCTTCCTGCTCAAAACCCAGCGGGAGAAGACATCATTGCCCTCCTTTGTAATGACAAGGGAGTCTTTAATATCCCTGGATTTCTCCCCATAGATCCAGAGGCAAACCGTGGCCCAGTGTGTTGACTCTTGTTACTTCTGGAGGAAGACAGTGCGATTTGGGTGCACCTGACCTCGCCTGCTGGAGAAAAGGGTCAAGAGAGTCCGGGATGAGGTGGAAAAAGCCAAAGGCGAGGTAAAAAAGCTGCTGGGGGGGTTTGTTTCCTGGACGAATCCATCTGCTCAAACGTTCCTTGCCAGGAAAGAGGGATTTGCTTCACGGAAAGAGATATTATTTTAATTTTTGGTGGGCGGGGGAAGGGGGTGGCTGTGTGGCTTCAGTGCGTGGGAATTGCACCTTTTCAGCCCCTTTGATAGATTTTGTGGAGGAAAGTGCTTTTCCGCTTGGGACAGTGGAAATAATAGAGTTTTTCTTGCACCCCGTTGTGGCTTTGCACCCTGTTTTCCCATTGGTTTTTTGGCTGTTTAGACTTTACCTGGGCTGATAAACCGCGTGAAATCCACGGACAAAAAATCTTATTTTTCTGCCTTTTTGAGAGATTTCAAGTTAGTTTGTCCCTGGTTTGCAGGCCGTCTGCCAGCAGAAGAAGAGGCCACGTGCGACCCCCAAAGACAAGCCCCCGCCGGGGCGTCACCACCCGCAGCCCCACAGCGCCTGCGTCTCCTCCGGGGATGCCGGGACCTCCCTGTGCTGGGACTTGCCCTGAGGTGAGTGCGGAAGGTCAGCCCTCCCTTTTTCTTCCCCAAATGCCTCGTTTGGGTTCAGAAAAGCACCCTGGGCGGGGGGGGGACGGACACGGGGGCAGAAGGGAAGGGCAGCTGGAGGATTGCCCTTGCCCAGGTGCCTCTTGGTGGTTTTATTTGACTTTCAACCCCCAACGTTCTGTCTTTTTGGAGTCGGGGAGACCTTCCCCGGAGCCGTGAGGTTCAGAGCGGCCCCTCCTTGTGCAAAAGCCTCAGGTTTCCCCTTTTTGCCCAGGACAAACTCAAGTTCCATTGAGTTTTGTGGCCCGAGGCTTGCCCACTCCAGTCCCTCACAGCCAGCAAAATGCCTCCAGTTTTAATTTGACCTCATTTGCAGTGATCGCCCAATTAATTCTCCTAATTTAACCCCTCCAAAATCCATCCTCTTTAACCACCAGCATCCAGACCGGTGTCGTTTCTATGAAGCTGGGTCTAATGGATTTCTAGAGGAAGGACTTACAAATCCCTTTTTCCTTTGTTCTGCTCCCTTGTCCCTAAGGGCAGTTTCCCAGGGGGTCCTATTTCCTAACTCCTTGAAGAGCTGGAAGTTTGCTTTCTTAAAATGTGCCGTCCTAACTGTGCTTCTCGTGGGCTTCCAACTTGTGAAGAGAGTGAAGTGCACTAGAGCATGATGACTGCAGCCCATGGACTAGGGGATTGGGGGATGGAAAGGGCCCCCGGGGTTTCGCTTTGCTCCTTTTGCTTCTAGAAAAGGCCCAAATGGCTCAATGCCCGCCTTCTGGCCCGGGGCAGCCGCAGGGGTGAAGTGGTAGCCGGAGGGTCCATCTCCAGAGCCATGATTTCCCTGAGAAGGGGGAAATTTTGTGGGGGATGGAGTGGTGTGTGAGGAGGAGGAGGAGGGCAAGGAAGGCTAAAGGAGGGTCTTGGCGGAAAGATTTTTATCCCCAGCGTGGTTTTGTCAGATTTTTTGGGCAGAACCTCCAGGATTTTGGGGTTCTTTTGATGGAGGATGAGGCAAAAGTCCACGTTGAGCCGTGGGAATGAGGGCGACCCCTGGGAAAACGGGAGGAGGGAACTGGGGGTGGGGGTGGGTGTCGCTCGGCCCCTTCTCCACAGCGCGTTTTTGGGTGGAGGGTGCCCCATATGGGCCAGAAGCCCCCCCAAACGCCCAGTGCTGTCCCAGTAAAGCACTGGTTTTGCTGACGTCCCAGGCCGTTGCCGGCCTCCCGCGTTCCACACAACATTCCGAGGCGGCGGTCGCTCGCTGGCCGTGGCTGTGGCAGCTTCCTACCGCTGTGGAGAGTGACATTCAGCAGTTGGATTGTTTTTTTGGGGAAACCCCCAAATTGTCCTGCCCGATGGGGCCCAAAAAGCCTCCAGTGGCCGAAGGGTAACGCTGGGGGTGGGAAGGGGCGTTGGAAGTTGGTGGCGGAAGACTGAGTGATGTTTTGCTGGGAAATAGGGACCGGTTTTGCCCCACCTCACCACGTTTTCCCTCTTCTGAAGCGTTTGTTGCGCCGTATCCATTCCCGACGTGCCTTCCTCCCCCTCCTCTTCCTCCCCCTCCTCTTCCTCCCCCTTTCAGCCGCATCAATGTTGGGGAGCAGTTGCAGGCAGAGCTGCCTGCCCTGCGGGACAGATCCCTCTTGGAAGAGGAGGAGGAAGGAGCCTCCCTGGTTTGGAAGCCCTGGGGTGACATGGAAAGCAAGCCCGAGCTGCAGGAGAAAGGTTTCTCTTCAGGCTTTTCTTGTGGGAAAGGGGCAAATTCCCCCTTTTCAGAGTTACTTGATAGGGCGTTTGGGTTCTCTCCCGTCTTGTCTTGGCCGCGTAGCGTTGGAGGGAAGGAGATGGCTCGTTTTTGGGAGGAAAGTGGCTAGATAAGAGCCGCTGGTGCTCTCGGGAGCATCTTCCATGAGAAAGGGGGGGTTTTGGCGGTCCCAGCTCATCTGCAGCCAGGGAGGAGTTTCTCTCTGGAGATCCCGCTCCCAAAGCTCTTGAAAGAGCCTTTTTTTTGTCCATCAGAAGACTTTTGGCCTCATCCAGAAGGAGGTAAAGCCGTTGGAGCGGGGCGGAGCTGGTTAGCGGGGAGGCTTTTAACCCAGAAAGCCCTATTTTCAATCCCCCGTTGGAATCCTGTCCTTAGGACCCTTCTTCCTGCTCAAAACCCAGCGGGAGAAGACATCATTGCCCTCCTTTGTAATGACAAGGGAGTCTTTAATATCCCTGGATTTCTCCCCATAGATCCAGAGGCAAACCGTGGCCCAGTGTGTTGACTCTTGTTACTTCTGGAGGAAGACAGTGCGATTTGGGTGCACCTGACCTCGCCTGCTGGAGAAAAGGGTCAAGAGAGTCCGGGATGAGGTGGAAAAAGCCAAAGGCGAGGTAAAAAAGCTGCTGGGGGGGTTTGTTTCCTGGACGAATCCATCTGCTCAAACGTTCCTTGCCAGGAAAGAGGGATTTGCTTCACGGAAAGAGATATTATTTTAATTTTTGGTGGGCGGGGGAACGGGGTGGCTGTGTGGCTTCAGTGCGTGGGAATTGCACCTTTTCAGCCCCTTTGATAGATTTTGTGGAGGAAAGTGCTTTTCCGCTTGGGACAGTGGAAATAATAGAGTTTTTCTTGCACCCCGTTGTGGCTTTGCACCCTGTTTTCCCATTGGTTTTTTGGCTGTTTAGACTTTACCTGGGCTGATAAACCGCGTGAAATCCACGGCCAAAAAATCTTATTTTTCTGCCTTTTTGAGAGATTTCAAGTTAGTTTGTCCCTGGTTTGCAGGCCGTCTGCCAGCAGAAGAAGAGGCCACGTGCGACCCCCAAAGACAAGCCCCCGCCGGGGCGTCACCACCCGCAGCCCCACAGCGCCTGCGTCTCCTCCGGGGATGCTGGGACCTCCCTGTGCTGGGACTTGCCCTGAGGTGAGTGCGGAAGGTCAGCCCTCCCTTTTTCTTCCCCAAATGCCTCGTTTGGGTTCAGAAAAGCACCCTGGGCGGGGGGGGGGACGGACACGGGGGCAGAAGGGAAGGGCAGCTGGAGGATTGCCCTTGCCCAGGTGCCTCTTGGTGGTTTTATTTGACTTTCAACCCCCAACGTTCTGTCTTTTTGGAGTCGGGGAGACCTTCCCCGGAGCCGTGAGGTTCAGAGCGGCCCCTCCTTGTGCAAAACCCTCAGGTTTCCCCTTTTTGCCCAGGACAAACTCAAGTTCCATTGAGTTTTGTGGCCCGAGGCTTGCCCACTCCAGTCCCTCACAGCCAGCAAAATGCCTCCAGTTTTAATTTGACCTCATTTGCAGTGATCGCCCAATTAATTCTCCTAATTTAACCCCTCCAAAATCCATCCTCTTTAACCACCAGCATCCAGACCGGTGTCGTTTCTATGAAGCTGGGTCTAATGGATTTCTAGAGGAAGGACTTACAAATCCCTTTTTCCTTTGTTCTGCTGCCTTGTCCCTAAGGGCAGTTTCCCACGGGGTCCTATTTCCTAACTCCTTGAAGAGCTGGAAGTTTGCTTTCTTAAAATGTGGCGTCCTAACTGTGCTTCTCGTGGGCTTCCAACTTGTGAAGAGAGTGAACTGCACTAGAGCATGATGACTGCAGCCCATGGACTAGGGGATTGGGGGATGGAAAGGGCCCCCGGGGTTTCGCTTTGCTCCTTTTGCTTCTAGAAAAGGCCCAAATGGCTCAATGCCCGCCTTCTGGCCCGGGGCAGCCGCAGGGGTGAAGTGGTAGCCGGAGGGTCCCTCTCCAGAGCCATGATTTCCCTGAGAAGGGGGAAATTTTGTGGGGGATGGAGTGGTGTGTGAGGAGGAGGAGGGCAAGGAAGGCTAAAGGAGGGTCTTGGCGGAAAGATTTTTATCCCCAGCGTGGTTTTGTCAGATTTTTTGGGCAGAACCTCCAGGATTTTGGGGTTCTTTTGATGGAGGATGAGGCAAAAGTCCACGTTGAGCCGTGGGAATGAGGGCGACCCCTGGGAAAACGGGAGGAGGGAACTGGGGGTGGGGGTGGGTGTCGCTCGGCCCCTTCTCCACAGCGTGTTTTTGGGTGGAGGGTGCCCCATATGGGCCAGAAGCCCCCCCAAACGCCCAGTGCTGTCCCAGTAAAGCACTGGTTTTGCTGACGTCCCAGGCCGTTGCCGGCCTCCCGCGTTCCACACAACATTCCGAGGCGGCGGTCGCTCGCTGGCCGTGGCTGTGGCAGCTTCCTACCGCTGTGGAGAGTGACATTCAGCAGTTGGATTGTTTTTTTGGGGAAAACCCCCAAATTGTCCTGCCCGATGGGGCCCAAAAAGCCTCCAGTGGCCGAAGGGTAACGCTGGGGGTGGGAAGGGGCAGTGGAAGTTGGTGGCGGAAGACTGAGTGATGTTTTGCTGGGAAATAGGGACCGGTTTTGCCCCACCTCACCACGTTTTCCCTCTTCTGAAGCGTTTGTTGCGCCGTATCCATTCCCGACGTGCCTTCCTCCCCCTCCTCTTCCTCCCCCTCCTCTTCCTCCCCCTTTCAGCCGCATCAATGTCGGGGAGCAGTTGCAGGCGGAGCTGCCTGCCCTGCGGGACAGATCCCTCTTGGAAGAGGAGGAGGAAGGAGCCTCCCTGGTTTGGAAGCCCTGGGGTGACATGGAAAGCAAGCCCGAGCTGCAGGAGAAAGGTTTCTCTTCAGGCTTTTCTTGTGGGAAAGGGGCAAATTCCCCCTTTTCAGAGTTACTTGATAGGGCGTTTGGGTTCTCTCCCGTCTTGTCTTGGCCGCGTAGCGTTGGAGTGAAGGAGATGGCTCGTTTTTGGGAGGAAAGTGGCTAGATAAGAGCCGCTGGTGCTCTCGGGAGCATCTTCCATGAGAAAGGGGGGGTTTTGGCGGTCCCAGCTCATCTGCAGCCAGGGAGGAGTTTCTCTCTGGAGATCCCGCTCCCAAAGCTCTTGAAAGAGCCTTTTTTTTGTCCATCAGAAGACTTTTGGCCTCATCCAGAAGGAGGTAAAGCCGTTGGAGCGGGGCGGAGCTGGTTAGCGGGGAGGCTTTTAACCCAGAAAGCCCTATTTTCAATCCCCCGTTGGAATCCTGTCCTTAGGACCCTTCTTCCTGCTCAAAACCCAGCGGGAGAAGACATCATTGCCCTCCTTTGTAATGACAAGGGAGTCTTTAATATTCCTGGATTTCTCCCCGTAGATCCAGAGGCAAACCGTGGCCCAGTGTGTTGACTCTTGTTACTTCTGGAGGAAGACAGTGCGATTTGGGTGCACCTGACCTCGCCTGCTGGAGAAAAGGGTCAAGAGAGTCCGGGATGAGGTGGAAAAAGCCAAAGGCGAGGTAAAAAAGCTGCTGGGGGGGTTTGTTTCCTCGACGAATCCATCTGCTCAAACGTTCCTTGCCAGGAAAGAGGGATTTGCTTCACGGAAAGAGATATTATTTTAATTTTTGGTGGGCGGGGGAAGGGGGTGGCTGTGTGGCTTCAGTGCGTGGGAATTGCACCTTTTCAGCCCCTTTGATAGATTTTGTGGAGGAAAGTGCTTTTCCGCTTGGGACAGTGGAAATAATAGAGTTTTTCTTGCACCCCGTTGTGGCTTTGCACCCTGTTTTCCCATTGGTTTTTTGGCTGTTTAGACTTTACCTGGGCTGATAAACCGCGTGAAATCCACGGCCAAAAAATCTTATTTTTCTGCCTTTTTGAGAGATTTCAAGTTAGTTTGTCCCTGGTTTGCAGGCCGTCTGCCACCAGAAGAAGAGGCCACGTGCGACCCCCAAAGACAAGCCCACGCCGGGGCGTCACCACCCGCAGCCCCACAGCGCCTGCGTCTCCTCCGGGGATGCCGGGACCTCCCTGTGCTGGGACTTGCCCTGAGGTGAGTGCGGAAGGTCAGCCCTCCCTTTTTCTTCCCCAAATGCCTCGTTTGGGTTCAGAAAAGCACCCTGGGCGGGGGGGGGGACGGACACGGGGGCAGAAGGGAAGGGCAGCTGGAGGATTGCCCTTGCCCAGGTGCCTCTTGGTGGTTTTATTTGACTTTCAACCCCCAACGTTCTGTCTTTTTGGAGTCGGGGAGACCTTCCCCGGAGCCGTGAGGTTCAGAGCGGCCCCTCCTTGTGCAAAAGCCTCAGGTTTCCCCTTTTTGCCCAGGACAAACTCAAGTTCCATTGAGTTTTGTGGCCCGAGGCTTGCCCACTCCAGTCCCTCACAGCCAGCAAAATGCCTCCAGTTTTAATTTGACCTCATTTGAAGTGATCGCCCAATTAATTCTCCTAATTTAACCCCTCCAAAATCCATCCTCTTTAACCACCAGCATCCAGACCGGTGTCGTTTCTATGAAGCTGGGTCTAAAGGATTTCTAGAGGAAGGACTTACAAATCCCTTTTTCCTTTGTTCTGCTCCCTTGTCCCTAAGGGCAGTTTCCCAGGGGGTCCTATTTCCTAACTCCTTGAAGAGCTGGAAGTTTGCTTTCTTAAAATGTGGCGTCCTAACTGTGCTTCTCGTGGGCTTCCAACTTGTGAAGAGAGTGAAGTGCACTAGAGCATGATGACTGCAGCCCATGGACTAGGGGATTGGGGGATGGAAAGGGCTCCCGGGGTTTCGCTTTGCTCCTTTTGCTTCTAGAAAAGGCCCAAATGGCTCAATGCCCACCTTCTGGCCCGGGGCAGCCGCAGGGGTGAAGTGGTAGCCGGAGGGTCCATCTCCAGAGCCATGATTTCCCTGAGAAGGGGGAAATTTTGTGGGGGATGGAGTGGTGTGTGAGGAGGAGGAGGAGGGCAAGGAAGGCTAAAGGAGGGTCTTGGCGGAAAGATTTTTATCCCCAGCGTGGTTTTGTCAGATTTTTTGGGCAGAACCTCCAGGATTTTGGGGTTCTTTTGATGGAGGATGAGGCAAAAGTCCACGTTGAGCCGTGGGAATGAGGGCGACCCCTGGGAAAACGGGAGGAGGGAACTGGGGGTGGGGGTGGGTGTCGCTCGGCCCCTTCTCCACAGCGCGTTTTTGGGTGGAGGGTGCCCCATATGGGCCAGAAGCCCCCCCAAACGCCCAGTGCTGTCCCAGTAAAGCACTGGTTTTGCTGACGTCCCAGGCCGTTGCCGGCCTCCCGCGTTCCACACAACATTCCGAGGCGGCAGTCGCTCGCTGGCCGTGGCTGTGGCAGCTTCCTACCGCTGTGGAGAGTGACATTCAGCAGTTGGATTGTTTTTTTGGGGAAACCCCCAAATTGTCCTGCCCGATGGGGCCCAAAAAGCCTCCAGTGGCCGAAGGGTAACGCTGGGGGTGGGAAGGGGCGTTGGAAGTTGGTGGCGGAAGACTGAGTGATGTTTTGCTGGGAAATAGGGACCGGTTTTGCCCCACCTCACCACGTTTTCCCTCTTCTGAAGCGTTTGTTGCGCCGTATCCATTCCCGACGTGCCTTCCTCCCCCTCCTCTTCCTCCCCCTTTCAGCCGCATCAATGTCGGGGAGCAGTTGCAGGCGGAGCTGCCTGCCCTGCGGGACAGATCCCTCTTGGAAGAGGAGGAGGAAGGAGCCTCCCTGGTTTGGAAGCCCTGGGGTGACATGGAAAGCAAGCCCGAGCTGCAGGAGAAAGGTTTCTCTTCAGGCTTTTCTTGTGGGAAAGGGGCAAATTCCCCCTTTTCAGAGTTACTTGATAGGGCGTTTGGGTTCTCTCCCGTCTTGTCTTGGCCGCGTAGCGTTGGAGGGAAGGAGATGGCTCATTTTTGGGAGGAAAGTGGCTAGATAAGAGCCGCTGGTGCTCTCGGGAGCATCTTCCATGAGAAAGGGGGGGTTTGGCGGTCCCAGCTCATCTGCAGCCAGGGAGGAGTTTCTCTCTGGAGATCCCGCTCCCAAAGCTCTTGAAAGAGCCTTTTTTTTGTCCATCAGAAGACTTTTGGCCTCATCCAGAAGGAGGTAAAGCCGTTGGAGCGGGGCGGAGCTGGTTAGCGGGGAGGCTTTTAACCCAGAAAGCCCTATTTTCAATCCCCCGTTGGAATCCTGTCCTTAGGACCCTTCTTCCTGCTCAAAACCCAGCGGGAGAAGACATCATTGCCCTCCTTTGTAATGACAAGGGAGTCTTTAATATCCCTGGATTTCTCCCCATAGATCCAGAGGCAAACCGTGGCCCAGTGTGTTGACTCTTGTTACTTCTGGAGGAAGACAGTGCGATTTGGGTGCACCTGACCTCGCCTGCTGGAGAAAAGGGTCAAGAGAGTCCGGGATGAGGTGGAAAAAGCCAAAGGCGAGGTAAAAAAGCTGCTGGGGGGGTTTGTTTCCTGGACGAATCCATCTGCTCAAACGTTCCTTGCCAGGAAAGAGGGATTTGCTTCACGGAAAGAGATATTATTTTAATTTTTGGTGGGCGGGGGAACGGGGTGGCTGTGTGGCTTCAGTGCGTGGGAATTGCACCTTTTCAGCCCCTTTGATAGATTTTGTGGAGGAAAGTGCTTTTCCGCTTGGGACAGTGGAAATAATACAGTTTTTCTTGCACCCCGTTGTGGCTTTGCACCCTGTTTTCCCATTGGTTTTTTGGCTGTTTAGACTTTACCTGGGCTGATAAACCGCGTGAAATCCACGGCCAAAAAATCTTATTTTTCTGCCTTTTTGAGAGATTTCAAGTTAGTTTGTCCCTGGTTTGCAGGCCGTCTGCCAGCAGAAGAAGAGGCCACGTGCGACCCCCAAAGACAAGCCCCCGCCGGGGCGTCACCACCCGCAGCCCCACAGCGCCTGCGGCTCCTCCGGGGATGCCGGGACCTCCCTGTGCTGGGACTTGCCCTGAGGTGAGTGCGGAAGGTCAGCCCTCCCTTTTTCTTCCCCAAATGCCTCGTTTGGGTTCAGAAAAGCACCCTGGGCGGGGGGGGGAACGGGACACGGGGGCAGAAGGGAAGGGCAGCTGGAGGATTGCCCTTGCCCAGGTGCCTCTTGGTGGTTTTATTTGACTTTCAACCCCCAACGTTCTGTCTTTTTGGAGTCGGGGAGACCTTCCCCGGAGCCGTGAGGTTCAGAGCGGCCCCTCCTTGTGCAAAAGCCTCAGGTTTGCCCTTTTTGCCCAGGACAAACTCAAGTTCCATTGAGTTTTGTGGCCCGAGGCTTGCCCACTCCAGTCCCTCACAGCCAGCAAAATGCCTCCAGTTTTAATTTGACCTCATTTGAAGTGATCGCCCAATTAATTCACCTAATTTAACCCCCCCAAAATCCATCCTCTTTAACCACCAGCATCCAGACCGGTGTCGTTTCTATGAAGCTGGGTCTAATGGATTTCTAGAGGAAGGACTTACAAATCCCTTTTTCCTTTGTTCTGCTGCCTTGTCCCTAAGGGCAGTTTCCCAGGGGGTCCTATTTCCTAACTCCTTGAAGAGCTGGAAGTTTGCTTTCTTAAAATGTGGCGTCCTAACTGTGCTTCTCGTGGGCTTCCAACTTGTGAAGAGAGTGAAGTGCACTAGAGCATGATGACTGCAGCCCATGGACTAGGGGATTGGGGGATGGAAAGGGCCCCCGGGGTTTCGCTTTGCTCCTTTTGCTTCTAGAAAAGGCCCAAATGGCTCAATGCCCGCCTTCTGGCCCGGGGCAGCCGCAGGGGTGAAGTGGTAGCCGGAGGGTCCCTCTGCAGAGCCCTGATTTCCCTGAGAAGGGGGAAATTTTGTGGGGGATGGAGTGGTGTGTGAGGAGGAGGAGGGCAAGGAAGGCTAAAGGAGGGTCTTGGCGGAAAGATTTTTATCCCCAGCGTGGTTTTGTCAGATTTTTTGGGCAGAACCTCCAGGATTTTGGGGTTCTTTTGATGGAGGATGAGGCAAAAGTCCACGTTGAGCCGTGGGAATGAGGGCGACCCCTGGGAAAACGGGAGGAGGGAACTGGGGGTGGGGGTGGGTGTCGCTCGGCCCCTTCTCCACAGCGTGTTTTTGGGTGGAGGGTCCCCCATATGGGCCAGAAACCCCCCCAAAGGCCCAGTGCTGTCCCAGTAAAGCACTGGTTTTGCTGACGTCCCAGGCCGTTGCCGGCCTCCCGCGTTCCACACAACATTCCGAGGCGGCGGTCGCTCGCTGGCCGTGGCTGTGGCAGCTTCCTACCGCTGTGGAGAGTGACATTCAGCAGTTGGATTGGTTTTTTGGGGAAAACCCCCAAATTGTCCTGCCCGATGGGGCCCAAAAAGCCTCCAGTGGCCGAAGGGTAACGCTGGGGGTGGGAAGGGGCGGTGGAAGTTGGTGGCGGAAGGCTGAGTGATGTTTTGCTGGGAAATAGGGACCGGTTTTGCCCCAACTCACCACGTTTTCCCTCTTTTTTAGCGTTTGTTGCGCCGTATCCATTCCCGACGTGCCTTCCTCCCCCTCCTCTTCCTCCCCCTTTCAGCCGCATCAATGTCGGGGAGCAGTTGCAGGTGGAGCTGCCTGCCCTGCGGGACAGATCCCTCTTGGAAGAGGAGGAGGAAGGAGCCTCCCTGGTTTGGAAGCCCTGGGGTGACATGGAAAGCAAGCCCGAGCCGCAGGAGAAAGGTTTCTCTTCAGGCTTTTCTTGTGGGAAAGGGGCAAATTCCCCCTTTTCAGAGTTACTTGATAGGGCGTTTGGGTTCTCTCCCGTCTTGTCTTGGCCCCGTAGCGTTGGAGTGAAGGAGATGGCTCGTTTTTGGGAGGAAAGTGGCTAGATAAGAGCCGACGGTGCTCTCGGGAGCATCTTCCATGAGAAAGGGGAGGTGTTTGGCGGTTTTGCTCTCCCCGGCACTCCCGAGGCCCATACCCCGGATAAATTTGGGCTTTAATCTCCTCAGGCACTCCTGTAGAAATGGGAGTTCCTATTAGGGCCAAACTTAGTATTTCAATTAGTTGATCTTCTCTTATCCGAAGTTCCATTTTCCCTTTTTTGAATTTAATTTCTGCTCCCAATTGTTCTAATAAATCTCGCCCTAGCAGGGGTTTCGGGGAATTTGGCAGATATAAAAATTTATGTATCCCCAATTGTTTTCCCAATTTGAACTTAAGAGGTTTGAGAAAATATGCCTTCTCACTCTGGCCAGTGGCTCCCGTTACTGTTATAAAATCAGTATCAAGAGGGGTCAGAGCTTGATTTAAAACCGAATACGTTGCTCCTGTATCCACCAAAAATTCTATTTCTTGTTGCTTTTTCCCTAGCCTTAGGGTAACCAGCGGATCCGCTAGGGTAGATTCCCCCGGTCCCCATCAATCTTCTTTAAAATGGGCCTGAATTTTCTCTTTTCGTCTTTTTGGACACTCATTCTTCCAGTGCCCCCTCTGCTTACACCATGCGCATTGATCTCTTTCTAATGGTTTCCTAAAGTTCCCAGTTTTTATTTCCCCCCCGCCATGTATTGCTGCCACCAGTGCCCATCGGTCCCTTCTCCTATCCTCCTCCTCTCGGTTGTTAAATACTCTCCATGCCTCATCTAACAGAGTCTCTAGATTCCTGCTGTCAGTTGTTCTCAGTTTTTGCAGCTTCCTCCGGATATCATTAGCAGACTGTCCTAAAAAGAGAGACACTAACTGCTGGATTCCTATCTCTGATCCAGGGTCCAAGGGGGTGTAGCGTCTCATTGCATCTCGTAATTTATCCAAAAACTCCGAGGGACTCTCCTTCGGCCCTTGTCTTACAGCATACAGCATCGACCAGTTAATAGCTTTCGGGATAGCCCTCTCCATCCCCCTTATAACCCAATCTCTATAACTTTGTAGTGCTTCTGAGTGAATGCTCCTATTTGGGTCCCAATGAGGGTCCTGCAAGGGGAAGTACTCTTTAATGTCTCTTCCTGAATCTTTCAGGTGGTCCGTGGCTATATCTTGAGCAGCTTTCAAAACCAGTTGTTTCTCGGTTTCTGTCAGGTGATCTAATAATAACTGGATATCACTCCAGTCAGGATTGTGCTGCTTTACCAGAAACTGAAAATGTTTAGTAACCCCTATGGGATCATTCCGATAATTCTTTGCCACGCTTTTCCAGGTTTCTAAATCAAATGAGGAAAAAGGGACTTTTATCAATACAGGTAGTCCTTCCGGACCCACAGCTTCCCTTAAGGGTGCTTGAATCACTATTCGCTCTGTTCCCTTCCGAGTACGGGACGATACCGGGCTGTCAGGTGGGGTTTTGGAATCAGTTTCAGTTTCTCCGTCTCCTTGGGAAGCCTTTACCCCCCCCAACTGTCTCCTATTGCCTTAACCGGTGGTAAGTAAGTTTCAAGAAAATCGTCTTCTTTAGAATCCCAAATCTTTTCAGGCTTTGTGCATCTCTGCCCTATGTTACAGGCCGAACAACATCTTTTTATATTGGTTTTCATTTCTTCCCTTTTTTCTTTCTCTAAGGCTAATACCATCGGGTCTTGTGGAGGTAACAGCCCGCAGTCCCGTTGGTATTCTGGGTGGTTCCAAAGGGTGAAAAACATGTCTGCATATATGACTTCATCCCACTTTCCTTCCCTTCTAAGGAACAGCATTAATTGTAATATAGTGTTGTAATTAAGAGTCCCATTAAAGGGCCATTTCTCTTGATCATCTAACTTGTAAAGGGGCCACCACTGATTACAGTATTTAATTAAGGTTTTCTTGTTCACGCTGCCACCTGGTGAGCCTCCGATCTCCTTCCAGTGTGCTAAAATACACCCTAGGGGACTCCTTTTCAGTGTCTCACTTCCTTGATTATTGCCCATTTTATGTTCCCTTACCCCCTTAGTTCAGAGGTGACCCTGATCTCCGTGTGTCACTTGGGTGTTATTCCTGTTTCCCTCCCAGGAAACAGTACAGCTATATCCCTGCCGCTACCTTTATCTCCAGGGGTAGGCTATGTCTCCACAGATTACTTGTTCCAACTCTCCCGCCCGCTCGATCTTCTCCCACTCAGTCCAGCTACCACACTGTGAACACCAAAAATCGTCCTCCTGATCTACCCAAACCTCCGTATTACAAGCAAAGCACTTCAAGATAAAAATAGGATCACAAACGTTGTCCAGGACAATGCCATGCAATATTCTCAGTATTAGGTTCACAGTCTGTCATATGCTTCGTTCGTCTCCAGCCGCTCTCCTCGCGGAGAACACGGAACCGCGGATCGGAACTCCGCACTCGCTCCGCAGCAGTGCCGCGTCTCAATCACTCATTTCACTCATACAACAATTTCCACCTTATGTCAGACAATAACACGATAGCGGAAATAGCGGTAAATAGCGGTAATAGCGGTAATGACAAATACAACAAGTAACCAGCAGTATTGCAATTCTACATACTAACACAAAAACCCGAAACCGAGGGATCCCACACCAACCATTAGCCCAAGCTTGAGCATACCCCGGGGCGAGTACACCGACTCTTTACCACGCGTAGGACGTCTCCTCACGACTTACAGGTCCCCCCCTTAAGAAACCCTGAACATACCTGGTCCGCAGGAGATGGTCCTTGTCTGTCCCCGCGGTGATCTGGATGAGTTGGGGAGTCCTTCCGAGAAATCTCGGGGGCGCCCAGAGGAGTCCCGTCCTCAGCAGGTCCCGCAGCCGGACAGAGGGGGTCCCATCTGGGGTGCCAAATTGACGCGCGGAAACAAACCTTACAACTCGCAGAGAGTTATAAAGCAGGTCTGTTTATTGCGGCGCCGGGTGCAAGGGGGATTTCTCCTCCAAACTTGCACACCGGTTTGTGAAACAAGCGTCTATTTATGGTGAAAAGCGTACATATTCATTAAGGTGGGCTGGGTTATTCTAATTAATTCTAAGAAAAGGCGTTACTATTGTAATTATTTCTAAGAACTCATTATCATAAGTCTCCTCCCCTTGCCGCATGCGCACTGCCGCCTGGTGGTCGTGGGCCGGGGTCTTCTGGAGGAAGGCTCGCAGTCTTCTTCACCGGGTACCTTCACCTTTGTCCCAGAAAGCTTGGGTTGGCCGGATCCCAAACCGCAGAACTAGTCCCGACCAGATGGACACCTTTCCCAGACAGTTGGGTCCCTCCTTAGCATGCAGGCTGCTCCCGCTATCTTATACACAAGGCCATTTCTTTATCTTGGAATGCTGGGCTCCGAGCTTTGTTCTTTCCCAGGCTGTACTAAATTCACACTAACAACCTGTAACCGTTCGTTTTCTGAATCACAACCCCCTCTATGACGTCACAACCCCACTCTATGACATCAGAAACCACTCTGTGACATCACAAACCCCATTATGACATCACAAGCACACTCTGTGAAATCACAACGCCCTTCTATGACATCACAACCCTACCTCTATGACATCACAACCCCATTCTATGACATCATAACCCCTCTATGACACCACAACCTCACTCTATGACATCACAACCCGACTCTGTGACATCACAAACCCCACTATGACTTCACAACCGCACTCTATGAAAACACAACACCCTTCTATAACGTCACAACGCTACCTCTATGACATCACAACCCTACTCTATGACATCACAAAGCCCACTATGAC
The DNA here is from genome assembly GCF_964106895.1 of Numenius arquata. NCBI lineage: Eukaryota > Metazoa > Chordata > Aves > Charadriiformes > Scolopacidae > Numenius > Numenius arquata. The sequence continues at coordinate 208,524 of NW_027415668.1, forward strand.
GTCACAACCACACTCTGTGAAATCACAACGCCCTTCTATGATGTCACAACCCTCCCTATATGACATCACAACCCCTCTATGACGTCACAATCCTACCTTTATGACACCACAACCCCCCTCTATGACGTCACAACCCCACTATGACGTCACAACTGCACTCTATGACGTCACAACCCTACCTCTATGACATCAAAAACCACTCTGTGACATCACAAACCCCACTATGACATCACAACCCTACCTCTATGACATTACAAACCACGCTGTGACATCACAAACCCCATTATGATGTCACAACCCAACTCGGTGAAATCACAACGCCCTTCTATGACGTCACAACCCCACTCTATGACATCACAACCCGACTCTGTGACATCACAAACCCCACTATGACGTCACAACCACACTCTGTGAAATCACAACGCCCTTCTATGACGTCACAGCCCTACCTCTATGACATCACATCTCTCCCTCTATGACATCGCAACCCAACTCTATGACATCACAACCACACTCTATGACGTCACAGCCCAGCTCTATGACATCACAAAACGCACTATGACGTCACAACCCCACTCTATGACGTCACAAACCACTCCGTGACATCACAAACCCCACTATGAAATCACAACCCCACTCTTTGACATCATAATCCCCCTCTATGACATCACAACCCCACTCTATGACATCACAACCCGACTCTATGACATCACAAACCTCACTATGACGTCCCAACCACAGTATGTGAAATCACAACGCCCTTCTATGACGCCACAACCCTACCTCTATGACATCACAACCCTCCCTCTATGACATCACAATCCCCCTCTATGACATCACAACCGGACTCTGTGACATCACAAACACCACTATGATGTCACAATCCCACTCTATGATGTCACAACCCCACTCTATGACGTCACAACCCTACCTCTATGACGTCACAATCCCACTCTATGACATCAGAACCCGACTCAGTGACATCGCAAACCCCACTATGACGTCACAACCGCACTATGAGAAATCACAATGCCCTTCGATAACATCACACTACCTCTATGACATCACAACCCCACTCTATGACGTCACAATCCGACTCTGTGACATTACAAAGCCCACTATGACGTCACAACCACACTCTGTGAAATCACAATGCCCTTCTATGACATCACAACCCTCCCTATATGACATCACAACCCTCCCTCTATGACGTCACGCCCCAAACCTCTAACCTCACAACCCCCTCTATGACATCACAACCCTCCCTCTATGACATCACATCCCCCTCTATGACATTGGGCGATGAAACAACCCCCCCCAGCAGCTTTTTTACCTCGCCTTTGGCTTTTTCCACCTCATCCCGGACTCTCTTGACCCTTTTCTCCAGCAGGCGAGGTCAGGTGCACCCAAATCGCACTGTCTTCCTCCAGAAGGAACAAGAGTCAACACACTGGGCCACGGTTTGCCTCTGGATCTATGGGGAGAAATCCAGGGATATTAAAGACTCCCTTGTCATTACAAAGGAGGGCAATGATGTCTTCTCCCGCTGGGTTTTGAGCAGGAAGAAGGGTCCTAAGGACAGGATTCCAACGGGGGATTGAAAATAGGGCTTTCTGGGTTAAAAGCCTCCCCGCTAACCAGCTCCGCCCCGCTCCAATGGCTTTACCTCCTTCTGGATGAGGCCAAAAGTCTTCTGATGGACAAAAAAAAGGCTCTTTCAAGAGCTTTGGGAGCGGGATCTCCAGAGAGAAACTCCTCCCTGGCTGCAGATGAGCTGGGACCGCCAAACCCCCCCTTTCTCATGGAAGATGCTCCCGAGAGCACCATCGGCTCTTATCTAGCCACTTTCCTCCCAAAAACGAGCCATCTCCTTCCCTCCAACGCTACGGGGCCAAGACAAGACGGGAGAGAACCCAAACGCCCTATCAAGTAACTCTGAAAAGGGGGAATTTGCCCCTTTCCCACAAGAAAAGCCTGAAGAGAAACCTTTCTCCTGCGGCTCAGGCTTGCTTTCCACGTCACCCCAGGGCTTCCAAACCAGGGAGGCTCCTTCCTCCTCCTCTTCCAAGAGGCATCTGTCCCGCAGGGCAGGCAGCTCCGCCTGCAACTGCTCCCCGACACTGATGCGGCTGAAAGGGGGAGGAAGAGGAGGGGGAGGAAGGCACGTCGGGAATGGATACGGCGCAACAAACGCTAAAAAAGAGGGAAAACGTGGTGAGGTGGGGCAAAACCGGTCCCTATTTCCCAGCAAAACATCACTCAGCCTTCCGCCACCAACTTCCACCGCCCCTTCCCACCCCCAGCGTTACCCTTCGGCCACTGGAGGCTTTTTGGGCCCCATCGGGCAGGACAATTTGGGGGTTTCCCCAAAAAAACAATCCAACTGCTGAATGTCACTCTCCACAGCGGTAGGAAGCTGCCACAGCCACGGCCAGCGAGCGACCGCCGCCTCGGAATGTTGTGTGGAACGCGGGAGGCCGGCAACGGCCTGTGACGTCAGCAAAACCAGTGCTTTACTGGGACAGCACTGGGCCTTTGGGGGGGTTTCTGGCCCATATGGGGGACCCTCCACCCAAAAACACGCTGTGGAGAAGGGGCCGAGCGACACCCACCCCCACCCCCACTTCCCTCCTCCCGTTTTCCCAGGGGTCGCCCTCATTCCCACGGCTCAACGTGGATTTTTGCCTCATCCTCCATCAAAAGAACCCCAAAATCCTGGAGGTTCTGCCCAAAAAATCTGACAAAACCACGCTGGGGATAAAAATCTTTCCGCCAAGACCCTCCTTTAGCCTTCCTTGCCCTCCTCCTCCTCCTCACACACCACTCCATCCCCCACAAAATTTCCCCCTTCTCAGGGAAATCAGGGCTCTGGAGATGGACCCTCCGGCTACCACTTCACCCCTGCGGCTGCCCCGGGCCAGAAGGCGGGCATTGAGCCATTTGGGGATTTTCTAGAAGCAAAAGGAGCAAAGCGAAACCCCGGGGGCCCTTTCCATCCCCCAATCCCCTAGTCCATGGGCTGCAGCCATCATGCTCTAGTGCAGTTCACTCTCTTCACAAGTTGGAAGCCCACGAGAAGCACAGTTAGGACGGCACATTTTAAGAAAGCAAACTTCCAGCTCTTCAAGGAGTTAGGAAATAGGACCCCGTGGGAAACTGCCCTTAGGGACAAGGGAGCAGAACAAAGGAAAAAGGGATTTGTAAGTCCTTCCTCTAGAAATCCATTAGACCCAGCTTCATAGAAACGACACCGGTCTGGATGCTGGTGGTTAAAGAGGATGGATTTTGGCGGGGGTTAAATTAGGAGAATTAATTGGGCGATCACTTCAAATGAGGTCAAATTAAAACTGGAGGCATTTTGCTGGCTGTGAGGGACTGGAGTGGGCAAGCCTCGGGCCACAAAACTCAATGGAACTTGAGTTTGTCCTGGGCAAAAAGGGGAAACCGGAGGCTTTTGCACAAGGAGGGGCCGCTCTGAACCTCACGGCTCCGGGGAAGGTCTCCCCGACTCCAAAAAGACAGAACGTTGGGGGTTGAAAGTCAAATAAAACCACCAAGAGGCACCTGGGCAAGGGCAATCCTCCAGCTGCCCTTCCCTTCTGCCCCCCACCCCCCACCCCCCCAGGGTGCTTTTCTGAACCCAAAGGAGGCATTTGGGGAAGAAAAAGGGAGGGCTGACCTTCCGCGCTCACCTCAGGGCAAGTCCCAGCACAGGGAGGTCCCGGCATCCCCGGAGGAGCCGCAGGCGCTGTGGGGCTGCGGGTGGTGACGCCCCGGCGTGGGCTTGTCTTTGGGGGTCGCACGTGGCCTCTTCTTCTGGTGGCAGACGGCCTGCAAACCAGGGACAAAATAACTTGAAATGGCTCAAAAAGGCAGAAAAATAAGATTTTTTGGCCATGGATTTCACGCGGTTTATCAGCCCAGGTAAAGTCTAAACAGCCAAAAAACCAATGGGAAAACAGGGTGCAAAGCCACAACGGGGTGCAAGAAAAACTGTATTATTTCCACTGTCCCAAGCAGAAAAGCACTTTCCTCCACAAAATCTATCAAAGGGGCTGAAAAGGTGCAATTCCCACGCACTGAAGCCACACAGCCACCCCGTTCCCCCGCCCACCAAAAATTCAAATAATATCTCTTTCCGTGAAGCAAATCCCTCTTTCCTGGCAAGGAACGTTTGAGCAGATGGATTCGTCCAGGAAACAAACCCCCCCAGCAGCTTTTTTACCTCGCCTTTGGCTTTTTCCACCTCATCCCGGACTCTCTTGACCCTTTTCTCCAGCAGGCGAGGTCAGGTGCACCCAAATCGCACTTTCTTCCTCCAGAAGTAACAAGAGTCAACACACTGGGCCACGGTTTGCGTCTGGATCTATGGGGAGAAATCCAGGGATATTAAAGACACCCTTGCCATTACAAAGGAGGGCAATGATGTCTTCTCCCGCTGGGTTTTGAGCAGGAAGAAGGGTCCTAAGGACAGGATTCCAACGGGGGATTGAAAATAGGGCTTTCTGGGTTAAAAGCCTCCCCGCTAACCAGCTCCGCCCCGCTCCAACGGCTTTACCTCCTTCTGGATGAGGCCAAAAGTCTTCTGATGGACAAAAAAAAGGCTCTTTCAAGAGCTTTGGGAGCGGAATCTCCAGAGAGAAACTCCTCCCTGGCTGCAGATGAGCTGGGACCGCCAAAACCCCCCCTTTCTCACGGAAGATGCTCCCGAGAGCACCATCGGCTCTTATCTAGCCACTTTCCTCCCAAAAACGAGCCATCTCCTTCCCTCCAACGCTACGGGGCCAAGACAAGACGGGAGAGAACCCAAACGCCCGATGAAGTAACTCTGAAAAGGGGGAATTTGCCCCTTTCCCACAAGAAAAGCCTGAAGAGAAACCTTTCTCCTGCGGCTCGGGCTTGCTTTCCACGTCACCCCAGGGCTTCCAAACCAGGGAGGCTCCTTCCTCCTCCTCTTCCAAGAGGCATCTGTCCCGCAGGGCAGGCAGCTCCGCCTGCAACTGCTCCCCGACACTGATGCGGCTGAAAGGGGGAGGAAGAGGAGGGGGAGGAAGGCACGTCGGGAATGGATACGGCGCAACAAACGCTAAAAAAGAGGGAAAACGTGGTGAGGTGGGGCAAAACCGGTCCCTATTTCCCAGCAAAACATCACTCAGCCTTCCGCCACCAACTTCCAACGCCCCTTCCCACCCCCAGCGTTACCCTTCGGCCACTGGAGGCTTTTTGGGCCCCATCGGGCAGGACAATTTGGGGGTTTCCCCAAAAAAACAATCCAACTGCTGAATGTCACTCTCCACAGCGGTAGGAAGCTGCCACAGCCACGGCCAGCGAGCGACCGCCGCCTCGGAATGTTGTGTGGAACGCGGGAGGCCGGCAACGGCCTGTGACGTCAGCAAAACCAGTGCTTTACTGGGACAGCACTGGGCCTTTGGGGGGGTTTCTGGCCCATATGGGGGACCCTCCACCCAAAAACACGCTGTGGAGAAGGGGCCGAGCGACAACCACCCCCACCCCCAGTTCCCTCCTCCCGTTTTCCCAGGGGTCGCCCTCATTCCCACGGCTCAACGTGGATTTTTGCCTCATCCTCCATCAAAAGAACCCCAAAATCCTGGAGGTTCTGCCCAAAAAATCTGACAAAACCACGCTGGGGATAAAAATCTTTCCGCCAAGACCCTCCTTTAGCCTTCCTTGCCCTCCTCCTCCTCACACACCACTCCATCCCCCACAAAATTTCCCCCTTCTCAGGGAAATCAGGGCTCTGGAGATGGACCCTCCGGCTACCACTTCACCCCTGCGGCTGCCCCGGGCCAGAAGGCGGGGATTGAGCCATTTGGGGATTTTCTAGAAGCAAAAGGAGCAAAGCGAAACCCCGGGGGCCCTTTCCATCCCCCAAGCCCCTAGTCCATGGGCTGCAGTCATCATGCTCTAGTGCACTTCACTCTCTTCACAAGTTGGAAGCCCACGAGAAGCACAGTTAGGACGCCACATTTTAAGAAAGCAAACTTCCAGCTCTTCAAGGAGTTAGGAAATAGGACCCCGTGGGAAACTGCCCTTAGGGACAAGGCAGCAGAACAAAGGAAAAAGGGATTTGTAAGTCCTTCCTCTAGAAATCCATTAGACCCAGCTTCATAGAAACGACACCGGTCTGGATGCTGGTGGTTAAAGAGGATGGATTTTGGGGGGGGGTTAAATTAGGAGAATTAATTGGGCGATCACTTCAAATGAGGTCAAATTAAAACTGGAGGCATTTTGCTGGCTGTGAGGGACTGGAGTGGGCAAGCCTCGGGCCACAAAACTCAATGGAACTTGAGTTTGTCCTGGGCAAAAAGGGGAAACCTGAGGCTTTTGCACAAGGAGGGGCCGCTCTGAACCTCACGGCTCCGGGGAAGGTCTCCCCGACTCCAAAAAGACAGAATGTTGGGGGTTGAAAGACAAATAAAACCACCAAGAGGCACCTGGGCAAGGGCAATCCTCCAGCTGCCCTTCCCTTCTGCCCCCGCCCCACCACCCCCTCCCCCAGGGTGCTTTTCTGAACCCAAAGGAGGCATTTGGGGAAGAAAAAGGGAGGGCTGACCTTCCGCGCTCACCTCAGGGCAAGTCCCAGCACAGGGAGGTCCCGGCATCCCCGGAGGAGCCGCAGGCGCTGTGGGGCTGCGGGTGGTGACGCCCCGGCGTGGGCTTGTCTTTGGGGGTCGCACGTGGCCTCTTCTTCTGGTGGCAGACGGCCTGCAAACCAGGGACAAAATAACTTGAAATGGCTCAAAAAGGCAGAAAAATAAGATTTTTTGGCCATGGATTTCACGCGGTTTATCAGCCCAGGTAAAGTCTAAACAGCCAAAAAACCAATGGGAAAACGGGGTGCAAAGCCACAACGGGGTGCAAGAAAAACTGTATTATTTCCACTGTCCCAAGCGGAAAAGCACTTTCCTCCACAAAATCTATCAAAGGGGCTGAAAAGGTGCAATTCCCACGCACTGAAGCCACACAGCCACCCCGCTCCCCCGCCCAACAAAAATTCAAATAATAGCTATTTCCGTGAAGCAAATCCCTCTTTCCTGGCAAGGAACGTTTGAGCAGATGGATTCGTCCAGGAAACAAACCCCCCCAGCAGCTTTTTTACCTCACCTTTGGCTTTTTCCACCTCATCCCGGACTCTCTTGACCCTTTTCTCCAGCAGGCGAGGTCAGGTGCACCCAAATCGCACTTTCTTCCTCCAGAAGTAACAAGAGTCAACACACTGGGCCACGGTTTGCCTCTGGATCTATGGGGAGAAATCCAGGGATATTAAAGACTCCCTTGTCATTACAAAGGAGGGCAATGATGTCTTCTCCCGCTGGGTTTTGAGCAGGAAGAAGGGTCCTAAGGACAGGATTCCAACGGGGGATTGAAAATAGGGCTTTCTGGGTTAAAAGCCTCCCCGCTAACCAGCTCCGCCCCGCTCCAACGGCTTTACCTCCTTCTGGATGAGGCCAAAAGTCTTCTGATGGACAAAAAAAAGGCTCTTTCAAGAGCTTTTGGAGCGGGATCTCCAGAGAGAAACTCCTCCCTGGCTGCAGATGAGCTGGGACCGCCAAACCCCCCCTTTCTCATGGAAGATGCTCCCGAGAGCACCATCGGCTCTTATCTAGCCACTTTCCTCCCAAAAACGAGCCATCTCCTTCCCTCCAACGCTACGGGGCCAAGACAAGATGGGAGAGAACCCAAACGCCCTAACAAGTAACTCTGAAAAGGGGGAATTTGCCCCTTTCCCACAAGAAAAGCCTGAAGAGAAACCTTTCTCCTGCGGCTCGGGCTTGCTTTCCACGTCACCCCAGGGCTTCCAAACCAGGGAGGCTCCTTCCTCCTCCTCTTCCAAGAGGCATCTGTCCCACAGGGCAGGCAGCTCCGCCTGCAACTGCTCCCCGACACTGATGCGGCTGAAAGGGGGAGGAAGAGGAGGGGGAGGAAGGCACGTCGGGAATGGATACGGCGCAACAAACGCTAAAAAAGAGGGAAAACGTGGTGAGGTGGGGCAAAACCGGTCCCTATTTCCCAGCAAAACATCACTCAGCCTTCCGCCACCAACTTCCAACGCCCCTTCCCACCCCCAGCGTTACCCTTCGGCCACTGGAGGCTTTTTGGGCCCCATCGGGCAGGACAATTTGGGGGTTTCCCCAAAAAAACAATCCAACTGCTGAATGTCACTCTCCACAGCGGTAGGAAGCTGCCACAGCCACGGCCAGCGAGCGACCGCCGCCTCGGAATGTTGTGTGGAACGCGGGAGGCCGGCAACGGCCTGTGACGTCAGCAAAACCAGTGCTTTACTGGGACAGCACTGGGCCTTTGGGGGGGTTTCTGGCCCATATGGGGGACCCTCCACCCAAAAACACGCTGTGGAGAAGGGGCCGAGCGACACCCACCCCCACCCCCAGTTCCCTCCTCCCGTTTTCCCAGGGGTCGCCCTCATTCCCACGGCTCAACGTGGATTTTTGCCTCATCCTCCATCAAAAGAACCCCAAAATCCTGGAGGTTCTGCCCAAAAAATCTGACAAAACCACGCTGGGGATAAAAATCTTTCCGCCAAGACCCTCCTTTAGCCTTCCTTGCCCTCCTCCTCCTCCTCACACACCACTCCATCCCCCACAAAATTTCCCCCTTCTCAGGGAAATCATGGCTCTGCAGAGGGACCCTCCGGCTACCACTTCACCCCTGCGGCTGCCCCGGGCCAGAAGGCGGGGATTGAGCCATTTGGGGATTTTCTAGAAGCAAAAGGAGCAAAGCGAAACCCCGGGAGCCCTTTCCATCCCCCAATCCCCTAGTCCATGGGCTGCAGTCATCATGCTCTAGTGCAGTTCACTCTCTTCACAAGTTGGAAGCCCACGAGAAGCACAGTTAGGACGCCACATTTTAAGAAAGCAAACTTCCAGCTCTTCAAGGAGTTAGGAAATAGGACCCCGTGGGAAACTGCCCTTAGGGACAAGGGAGCAGAACAAAGGAAAAAGGGATTTGTAAGTCCTTCCTCTAGAAATCCATTAGACCCAGCTTCATAGAAACGACACCGGTCTGGATGCTGGTGGTTAAAGAGGATGGATTTTGGGGGGGGTTAAATTAGGAGAATTAATTGGGCGATCACTTCAAATGAGGTCAAATTAAAACTGGAGGCATTTTGCTGGCTGTGAGGGACTGGAGTGGGCAAGCCTCGGGCCACAAAACTCAATGGAACTTGAGTTTGTCCTGGGCAAAAAGGGGAAACCTGAGGCTTTTGCACAAGGAGGGGCCGCTCTGAACCTCACGGCTCCGGGGAAGGTCTCCCCGACTCCAAAAAGACAGAATGTTGGGGGTTGAAAGTCAAATAAAACCACCAAGAGGCACCTGGGCAAGGGCAATCCTCCAGCTGCCCTTCCCTTCTGCCCCCCACCCCCCACCCCCCCAGGGTGCTTTTCTGAACCCAAAGGAGGCATTTGGGGAAGAAAAAGGGAGGGCTGACCTTCCGCGCTCACCTCAGGGCAAGTCCCAGCACAGGGAGGTCCCGGCATCCCCGGAGGAGCCGCAGGCGCTGTGGGGCTGCGGGTGGTGACGCCCCGGCGTGGGCTTGTCTTTGGGGGTCGCACGTGGCCTCTTCTTCTGGTGGCAGACGGCCTGCAAACCAGGGACAAAATAACTTGAAATGGCTCAAAAAGGCAGAAAAATAAGATTTTTTGGCCATGGATTTCACGCGGTTTATCAGCCCAGGTAAAGTCTAAACAGCCAAAAAACCAATGGGAAAACGGGGTGCAAAGCCACAACGGGGTGCAAGAAAAACTCTATTATTTCCACTGTCCCAAGCGGAAAAGCACTTTCCTCCACAAAATCTATCAAAGGGGCTGAAAAGGTGCAATTCCCACGCACTGAAGCCACACAGCCACCCCGCTCCCCCGCCCAACAAAAATTCAAATAATAGCTATTTCCGTGAAGCAAATCCCTCTTTCCTGGCAAGGAACGTTTGAGCAGATGGATTCGTCGAGGAAACAAACCCCCCCAGCAGCTTTTTTACCTCGCCTTTGGCTTTTTCCACCTCATCCCGGACTCTCTTGACCCTTTTCTCCAGCAGGCGAGGTCAGGTGCACCCAAATCGCACTTTCTTCCTCCAGAAGGAACAAGAGTCAACACACTGGGCCACGGTTTGCCTCTGGATCTATGGGGAGAAATCCAGGGATATTAAAGACTCCCTTGTCATTACAAAGGAGGGCAATGATGTCTTCTCCCGCTGGGTTTTGAGCAGGAAGAAGGGTCCTAAGGACAGGATTCCAACGGGGGATTGAAAATAGGGCTTTCTGGGTTAAAAGCCTCCCCGCTAACCAGCTCCGCCCCGCTCCAACGGCTTTACCTCCTTCTGGATGAGGCCAAAAGTCTTCTGATGGACAAAAAAAAGGCTCTTTCAAGAGCTTTTGGAGCGGGATCTCCAGAGAGAAACTCCTCCCTGGCTGCAGATGAGCTGGGACCGCCAAACCCCCCCTTTCTCATGGAAGATGCTCCCGAGAGCACCATCGGCTCTTATCTAGCCACTTTCCTCCCAAAAACGAGCCATCTCCTTCCCTCCAACGCTACGGGGCCAAGACAAGACGGGAGAGAACCCAAACGCCCGATCAAGTAACTCTGAAAAGGGGGAATTTGCCCCTTTCCCACAAGAAAAGCCTGAAGAGAAACCTTTCTCCTGCGGCTCGGGCTTGCTTTCCACGTCACCCCAGGGCTTCCAAACCAGGGAGGCTCCTTCCTCCTCCTCTTCCAAGAGGGATCTGTCCCGCAGGGCAGGCAGCTCCGCCTGCAACTGCTCCCCGACACTGATGCGGCTGAAAGGGGGAGGAAGAGGAGGGGGAGGAAGGCACGTCGGGAATGGATACGGCGCAACAAACGCTAAAAAAGAGGGAAAACGTGGTGAGGTGGGGCAAAACCGGTCCCTATTTCCCAGCAAAACATCACTCAGCCTTCCGCCACCAACTTCCAACGCCCCTTCCCACCCCCAGCGTTACCCTTCGGCCACTGGAGGCTTTTTGGGCCCCATCGGGCAGGACAATTTGGGGGTTTCCCCAAAAAAACAATCCAACTGCTGAATGTCACTCTCCACAGCGGTAGGAAGCTGCCACAGCCACGGCCAGCGAGCGACCGCCGCCTCGGAATGTTGTGTGGAACGCGGGAGGCCGGCAACGGCCTGTGACGTCAGCAAAACCAGGGCTTTACTGGGACAGCACTGGGCCTTTGGGGGGGTTTCTGGCCCATATGGGGGACCCTCCACCCAAAAACACGCTGTGGAGAAGGGGCCGAGCGACACCCACCCCCACCCCCAGTTCCCTCCTCCCGTTTTCCCAGGGGTCGCCCTCATTCCCACGGCTCAACGTGGATTTTTGCCTCATCCTCCATCAAAAGAACCCCAAAATCCTGGAGGTTCTGCCCAAAAATTCTATGACAACACAATCCTCGATGATGTCACAACCCTACCTCTATGACATCACAATCTCCAATGATGTCACAACCCCCTCTATGACGTCACAATCCCACTCTATGACGTCACAACCCCCTCTATGACGTCACAACCCCACTGTATGACATGATAACCTCATCTATGACATCACAACCCCACTCTATGACATCAGAAACCACTCTGTGACATCACAAACCCCACTATGACGTCACAACCCCACTCTATGACATCATAACCCCACTCTATGACGTCACAACCCCACTCTATGACGTCACAAACCACTCTGTGACATCACAAACCCCACTATGATGTCACAACCCAACTCTTTGAAATCACAATGCCCCTCTATGACGTCACAACCCTACTTCTATGACATCACAACCCCACTCTCTGACGTCACAACCCCACTCTATGACATCACAAAGCACTCTGTGACATCACAAACCCCACTATGATGTCACAACCCAACTCTTTGAAATCACAATGCCCCTCTATGACGTCACAACCCTACCTCTATGACATCACAACCCCACTCTATGACGTCACCACCCGACTGTGACATCACAAACCCCACTATGACGTCAAAACCACACTCTGTGAAATCACAACGCCCTTCTGAGACGTCACAACCCTGCCTCTATGACATCACAACCCTCCCTCTATGACATCACAATCCCCCTCTATGACATCACAACGCGGTTCTGTGACATCACAAACCCCACTATGACGTCACAACCCGACTCTGTGACGTCACAACCGCACTCTATGACGTTACAACCCCACTCTATGACATCACAACCCGACTCTGTGACATCACAAACACACTCTATGAAATCACAAACCCCACTATGGCGTCACAACCCCACTCTATGACATAATAACCCCTCTATGACGTCACAACCCAACTCTATGACGTCACAACGCTACTTCTATGACGTCACAACCCCACTCTGTGACATCAGAAACCACTTAGTGACATCACAAACCCCACTATGACGTCACAACCCAACTCTGTGAAATCACAATGCCCCTCTATGACGTCACAACCCTACCTCTATGATATCACAACCCCACTCTATGACATCATAACCCCTCTATGACGTCACAACCCCACTCTATGACATCACAAACCACTCTGTGACATCACAAACCCCACTATGATGTCACAACCCAACTCCCCCTGTCACGACCCTCCACCCAAAAACACACTGTGGAGAAGGGGCCGAGCGACACCCACCCCCACCCCCAGTTCCCTCCTCCCGTTTTCCCAGGGGTCGCCCTCATTCCCACGGCTCAACGTGGATTTTTGCCTCATCCTCCATCAAAAGAACCCCAAAATCCTGGAGGTTCTGCCCAAAAAATCTGACAAAACCACGCTGGGGATAAAAACCTTTCCGCCAAGACCCTCCTTTAGCCTTCCTTGCCCTCCTCCTCCTCCTCACACACCACTCCATCCCCCACAAAATTTCCCCCTTCTCAGGGAAATCATGGCTCTGGAGATGGACCCTCCGGCTACCACTTCACCCCTGCGGCTGCCCCGGGCCAGAAGGCGGGGATTGAGCCATTTGGGGATTTTCTAGAAGCAAAAGGAGCAAAGCGAAACCCCGGGAGCCCTTTCCATCCCCCAATCCCCTAGTCCATGGGCTGCAGTCATCATGCTCTAGTGCAGTTCACTCTCTTCACAAGTTGGAAGCCCACGAGAAGCACAGTTAGGACGCCACATTTTAAGAAAGCAAACTTCCAGCTCTTCAAGGAGTTAGGAAATAGGACCCCGTGGGAAACTGCCCTTAGGGACAAGGGAGCAGAACAAAGGAAAAAGGGATTTGTAAGTCCTTCCTCTAGAAATCCATTAGACCCAGCTTCATAGAAACGACACCGGTCTGGATGCTGGTGGTTAAAGAGGATGGATTTTGGGGGGGGTTAAATTAGGAGAATTAATTGGGCGATCACTTCAAATGAGGTCAAATTAAAACTGGAGGCATTTTGCTGGCTGTGAGGGACTGGAGTGGGCAAGCCTCGGGCCACAAAACTCAATGGAACTTGAGTTTGTCCTGGGCAAAAAGGGGAAACCTGAGGCTTTTGCACAAGGAGGGGCCGCTCTGAACCTCACGGCTCCGGGGAAGGTCTCCCCGACTCCAAAAAGACAGAATGTTGGGGGTTGAAAGTCAAATAAAACCACCAAGAGGCACCTGGGCAAGGGCAATCCTCCAGCTGCCCTTCCCTTCTGCCCCCCACCCCCCACCCCCCCAGGGTGCTTTTCTGAACCCAAAGGAGGCATTTGGGGAAGAAAAAGGGAGGGCTGACCTTCCGCGCTCACCTCAGGGCAAGTCCCAGCACAGGGAGGTCCCGGCATCCCCGGAGGAGCCGCAGGCGCTGTGGGGCTGCGGGTGGTGATGCCCCGGCGTGGGCTTGTCTTTGGGGGTCGCACGTGGCCTCTTCTTCTGGTGGCAGACGGCCTGCAAACCAGGGACAAAATAACTTGAAATGGCTCAAAAAGGCAGAAAAATAAGATTTTTTGGCCATGGATTTCACGCGGTTTATCAGCCCAGGTAAAGTCTAAACAGCCAAAAAACCAATGGGAAAACGGGGTGCAAAGCCACAACGGGGTGCAAGAAAAACTCTATTATTTCCACTGTCCCAAGCGGAAAAGCACTTTCCTCCACAAAATCTATCAAAGGGGCTGAAAAGGTGCAATTCCCACGCACTGAAGCCACACAGCCACCCCGCTCCCCCGCCCAACAAAAATTCAAATAATAGCTATTTCCGTGAAGCAAATCCCTCTTTCCTGGCAAGGAACGTTTGAGCAGATGGATTCGTCCAGGAAACAAACCCCCCCAGCAGCTTTTTTACCTCGCCTTTGGCTTTTTCCACCTCATCCCGGACTCTCTTGACCCTTTTCTCCAGCAGGCGAGGTCAGGTGCACCCAAATCGCACTTTCTTCCTCCAGAAGGAACAAGAGTCAACACACTGGGCCACGGTTTGCCTCTGGATCTATGGGGAGAAATCCAGGGATATTAAAGACTCCCTTGTCATTACAAAGGAGGGCAATGATGTCTTCTCCCGCTGGGTTTTGAGCAGGAAGAAGGGTCCTAAGGACAGGATTCCAACGGGGGATTGAAAATAGGGCTTTCTGGGTTAAAAGCCTCCCCGCTAACCAGCTCCGCCCCGCTCCAACGGCTTTACCTCCTTCTGGATGAGGCGAAAAGTCTTCTGATGGACAAAAAAAAGGCTCTTTCAAGAGCTTTTGGAGCGGGATCTCCAGAGAGAAACTCCTCCCTGGCTGCAGATGAGCTGGGACCGCCAAACCCCCCCTTTCTCATGGAAGATGCTCCCGAGAGCACCATCGGCTCTTATCTAGCCACTTTCCTCCCAAAAACGAGCCATCTCCTTCCCTCCAACGCTACGGGGCCAAGACAAGACGGGAGAGAACCCAAACGCCCGATCAAGTAACTCTGAAAAGGGGGAATTTGCCCCTTTCCCACAAGAAAAGCCTGAAGAGAAACCTTTCTCCTGCGGCTCGGGCTTGCTTTCCACGTCACCCCAGGGCTTCCAAACCAGGGAGGCTCCTTCCTCCTCCTCTTCCAAGAGGGATCTGTCCCGCAGGGCAGGCAGCTCCGCCTGCAACTGCTCCCCGACACTGATGCGGCTGAAAGGGGGAGGAAGAGGAGGGGGAGGAAGGCACGTCGGGAATGGATACGGCGCAACAAACGCTAAAAAAGAGGGAAAACGTGGTGAGGTGGGGCAAAACCGGTCCCTATTTCCCAGCAAAACATCACTCAGCCTTCCGCCACCAACTTCCACCGCCCCTTCCCACCCCCAGCGTTACCCTTCGGCCACTGGAGGCTTTTTGGGCCCCATCGGGCAGGACAATTTGGGGGTTTCCCCAAAAAAACAATCCAGCTGCTGAATGTCACTCTCCACAGCGGTAGGAAGCTGCCACAGCCACGGCCAGCGAGCGACCGCCGCCTCGGAATGTTGTGTGGAACGCGGGAGGCCGGCAACGGCCTGTGACGTCAGCAAAACCAGGGCTTTACTGGGACAGCACTGGGCCTTTGGGGGGGTTTCTGGCCCATATGGGGGACCCTCCACCCAAAAACACGCTGTGGAGAAGGGGCCGAGCGACACCCACCCCCACCCCCAGTTCCCTCCTCCCGTTTTCCCAGGGGTCGCCCTCATTCCCACGGCTCAACGTGGATTTTTGCCTCATCCTCCATCAAAAGAACCCCAAAATCCTGGAGGTTCTGCCCAAAAATTCTATGACAACACAATCCTCGATGATGTCACAACCCTACCTCTATGACATCACAATCTCCAATGATGTCACAACCCCCTCTATGACGTCACAATCCCACTCTATGACGTCACAACCCCCTCTATGACGTCACAACCCCACTGTATGACATGATAACCTCATCTATGACATCACAACCCCACTCTATGACATCAGAAACCACTCTGTGACATCACAAACCCCACTATGACGTCACAACCCCACTCTATGACATCATAACCCCACTCTATGACGTCACAACCCCACTCTATGACGTCACAAACCACTCTGTGACATCACAAACCCCACTATGATGTCACAACCCAACTCTTTGAAATCACAATGCCCCTCTATGACGTCACAACCCTACTTCTATGACATCACAACCCCACTCTCTGACGTCACAACCCCACTCTATGACATCACAAAGCACTCTGTGACATCACAAACCCCACTATGATGTCACAACCCAACTCTTTGAAATCACAATGCCCCTCTATGACGTCACAACCCTACCTCTATGACATCACAACCCCACTCTATGACGTCACCACCCGACTGTGACATCACAAACCCCACTATGACGTCAAAACCACACTCTGTGAAATCACAACGCCCTTCTGAGACGTCACAACCCTGCCTCTATGACATCACAACCCTCCCTCTATGACATCACAATCCCCCTCTATGACATCACAACGCGGTTCTGTGACATCACAAACCCCACTATGACGTCACAACCCGACTCTGTGACGTCACAACCGCACTCTATGACGTTACAACCCCACTCTATGACATCACAACCCGACTCTGTGACATCACAAACACACTCTATGAAATCACAAACCCCACTATGGCGTCACAACCCCACTCTATGACATAATAACCCCTCTATGACGTCACAACCCAACTCTATGACGTCACAACGCTACTTCTATGACGTCACAACCCCACTCTGTGACATCAGAAACCACTTAGTGACATCACAAACCCCACTATGACGTCACAACCCAACTCTGTGAAATCACAATGCCCCTCTATGACGTCACAACCCTACCTCTATGATATCACAACCCCACTCTATGACATCATAACCCCTCTATGACGTCACAACCCCACTCTATGACATCACAAACCACTCTGTGACATCACAAACCCCACTATGATGTCACAACCCAACTCCCCCTGTCACGACCCTCCACCCAAAAACACACTGTGGAGAAGGGGCCGAGCGACACCCACCCCCACCCCCAGTTCCCTCCTCCCGTTTTCCCAGGGGTCGCCCTCATTCCCACGGCTCAACGTGGATTTTTGCCTCATCCTCCATCAAAAGAACCCCAAAATCCTGGAGGTTCTGCCCAAAAAATCTGACAAAACCACGCTGGGGATAAAAATCTTTCCGCCAAGACCCTCCTTTAGCCTTCCTTGCCCTCCTCCTCCTCCTCACACACCACTCCATCCCCCACAAAATTTCCCCCTTCTCAGGGAAATCATGGCTCTGGAGATGGACCCTCCGGCTACCACTTCACCCCTGCGGCTGCCCCGGGCCAGAAGGCGGGGATTGAGCCATTTGGGGATTTTCTAGAAGCAAAAGGAGCAAAGCGAAACCCCGGGAGCCCTTTCCATCCCCCAATCCCCTAGTCCATGGGCTGCAGTCATCATGCTCTAGTGCACTTCACTCTCTTCACAAGTTGGAAGCCCACGAGAAGCACAGTTAGGACGCCACATTTTAAGAAAGCAAACTTCCAGCTCTTCAAGGAGTTAGGAAATAGGACCCCGTGGGAAACTGCCCTTAGGGACAAGGGAGCAGAACAAAGGAAAAAGGGATTTGTAAGTCCTTCCTCTAGAAATCCATTAGACCCAGCTTCATAGAAACGACACCGGTCTGGATGCTGGTGGTTAAAGAGGATGGATTTTGGCGGGGGTTAAATTAGGAGAATTAATTGGGCGATCACTTCAAATGAGGTCAAATTAAAACTGGAGGCATTTTGCTGGCTGTGAGGGACTGGAGTGGGCAAGCCTCGGGCCACAAAACTCAATAGAACTTGAGTTTGTCCTGGGCAAAAAGGGGAAACCTGAGGCTTTTGCACAAGGAGGGGCCGCTCTGAACCTCACGGCTCCGGGGAAGGTCTCCCCGACTCCAAAAAGACAGAATGTTGGGGGTTGAAAGTCAAATAAAACCACCAAGAGGCACCTGGGCAAGGGCAATCCTCCAGCTGCCCTTCCCTTCTGCCCCCCACCCCCCACCCCCCCAGGGTGCTTTTCTGAACCCAAAGGAGGCATTTGGGGAAGAAAAAGGGAGGGCTGACCTTCCGCGCTCACCTCAGGGCAAGTCCCAGCACAGGGAGGTCCCGGCATCCCCGGAGGAGCCGCAGGCGCTGTGGGGCTGCGGGTGGTGACGCCCCGGCGTGGGCTTGTCTTTGGGGGTCGCACGTGGCCTCTTCTTCTGGTGGCAGACGGCCTGCAAACCAGGGACAAAATAACTTGAAATGGCTCAAAAAGGCAGAAAAATAAGATTTTTTGGCCATGGATTTCACGCGGTTTATCAGCCCAGGTAAAGTCTAAACAGCCAAAAAACCAATGGGAAAACGGGGTGCAAAGCCACAACGGGGTGCAAGAAAAACTCTATTATTTCCACTGTCCCAAGCGGAAAAGCACTTTCCTCCACAAAATCTATCAAAGGGGCTGAAAAGGTGCAATTCCCACGCACTGAAGCCACACAGCCACCCCGCTCCCCCGCCCAACAAAAATTCAAATAATAGCTATTTCCGTGAAGCAAATCCCTCTTTCCTGGCAAGGAACGTTTGAGCAGATGGATTCGTCGAGGAAACAAACCCCCCCAGCAGCTTTTTTACCTTGCCTTTGGCTTTTTCCACCTCATCCCGGACTCTCTTGACCCTTTTCTCCAGCAGGCGAGGTCAGGTGCACCCAAATCGCACTTTCTTCCTCCAGAAGGAACAAGAGTCAACACACTGGGCCACGGTTTGCCTCTGGATCTATGGGGAGAAATCCAGGGATATTAAAGACTCCCTTGTCATTACAAAGGAGGGCAATGATGTCTTCTCCCGCTGGGTTTTGAGCAGGAAGAAGGGTCCTAAGGACAGGATTCCAACGGGGGATTGAAAATAGGGCTTTCTGGGTTAAAAGCCTCCCCGCTAACCAGCTCCGCCCCGCTCCAACGGCTTTACCTCCTTCTGGATGAGGCGAAAAGTCTTCTGATGGACAAAAAAAAGGCTCTTTCAAGAGCTTTTGGAGCGGGATCTCCAGAGAGAAACTCCTCCCTGGCTGCAGATGAGCTGGGACCGCCAAACCCCCCCTTTCTCATGGAAGATGCTCCCGAGAGCACCATCGGCTCTTATCTAGCCACTTTCCTCCCAAAAACGAGCCATCTCCTTCCCTCCAACGCTACGGGGCCAAGACAAGACGGGAGAGAACCCAAACGCCCGATCAAGTAACTCTGAAAAGGGGGAATTTGCCCCTTTCCCACAAGAAAAGCCTGAAGAGAAACCTTTCTCCTGCGGCTCGGGCTTGCTTTCCACGTCACCCCAGGGCTTCCAAACCAGGGAGGCTCCTTCCTCCTCCTCTTCCAAGAGGGATCTGTCCCGCAGGGCAGGCAGCTCCGCCTGCAACTGCTCCCCGACACTGATGCGGCTGAAAGGGGGAGGAAGAGGAGGGGGAGGAAGGCACGTCGGGAATGGATACGGCGCAACAAACGCTAAAAAAGAGGGAAAACGTGGTGAGGTGGGGCAAAACCGGTCCCTATTTCCCAGCAAAACATCACTCAGCCTTCCGCCACCAACTTCCACCGCCCCTTCCCACCCCCAGCGTTACCCTTCGGCCACTGGAGGCTTTTTGGGCCCCATCGGGCAGGACAATTTGGGGGTTTCCCCAAAAAAACAATCCAGCTGCTGAATGTCACTCTCCACAGCGGTAGGAAGCTGCCACAGCCACGGCCAGCGAGCGACCGCCGCCTCGGAATGTTGTGTGGAACGCGGGAGGCCGGCAACGGCCTGTGACGTCAGCAAAACCAGGGCTTTACTGGGACAGCACTGGGCCTTTGGGGGGGTTTCTGGCCCATATGGGGGACCCTCCACCCAAAAACACGCTGTGGAGAAGGGGCCGAGCGACACCCACCCCCACCCCCAGTTCCCTCCTCCCGTTTTCCCAGGGGTCGCCCTCATTCCCACGGCTCAACGTGGATTTTTGCCTCATCCTCCATCAAAAGAACCCCAAAATCCTGGAGGTTCTGCCCAAAAATTCTATGACAACACAATCCTCGATGATGTCACAACCCTACCTCTATGACATCACAATCTCCAATGATGTCACAACCCCCTCTATGACGTCACAATCCCACTCTATGACGTCACAACCCCCTCTATGACGTCACAACCCCACTGTATGACATGATAACCTCATCTATGACATCACAACCCCACTCTATGACATCAGAAACCA
Organism: Numenius arquata; assembly: GCF_964106895.1. Taxonomy (NCBI): domain Eukaryota; kingdom Metazoa; phylum Chordata; class Aves; order Charadriiformes; family Scolopacidae; genus Numenius; species Numenius arquata. Next base: position 228,689 of record NW_027415668.1, read on the forward strand.
CTCTGTGACATCACAAACCCCACTATGACGTCACAACCCCACTCTATGACATCATAACCCCACTCTATGACGTCACAACCCCACTCTATGACGTCACAAACCACTCTGTGACATCACAAACCCCACTATGATGTCACAACCCAACTCTTTGAAATCACAATGCCCCTCTATGACGTCACAACCCTACTTCTATGACATCACAACCCCACTCTCTGACGTCACAACCCCACTCTATGACATCACAAAGCACTCTGTGACATCACAAACCCCACTATGATGTCACAACCCAACTCTTTGAAATCACAATGCCCCTCTATGACGTCACAACCCTACCTCTATGACATCACAACCCCACTCTATGACGTCACCACCCGACTGTGACATCACAAACCCCACTATGACGTCAAAACCACACTCTGTGAAATCACAACGCCCTTCTGAGACGTCACAACCCTGCCTCTATGACATCACAACCCTCCCTCTATGACATCACAATCCCCCTCTATGACATCACAACGCGGTTCTGTGACATCACAAACCCCACTATGACGTCACAACCCGACTCTGTGACGTCACAACCGCACTCTATGACGTTACAACCCCACTCTATGACATCACAACCCGACTCTGTGACATCACAAACACACTCTATGAAATCACAAACCCCACTATGGCGTCACAACCCCACTCTATGACATAATAACCCCTCTATGACGTCACAACCCAACTCTATGACGTCACAACGCTACTTCTATGACGTCACAACCCCACTCTGTGACATCAGAAACCACTTAGTGACATCACAAACCCCACTATGACGTCACAACCCAACTCTGTGAAATCACAATGCCCCTCTATGACGTCACAACCCTACCTCTATGATATCACAACCCCACTCTATGACATCATAACCCCTCTATGACGTCACAACCCCACTCTATGACATCACAAACCATTCTGTGACATCACAAACCCCACTATGATGTCACAACCCAACTCCCCCTGTCACGACCCTCCACCCAAAAACACACTGTGGAGAAGGGGCCGAGCGACACCCACCCCCACCCCCAGTTCCCTCCTCCCGTTTTCCCAGGGGTCGCCCTCATTCCCACGGCTGAACGTGGATTTTTGCCTCATCCTCCATCAAAAGAACCCCAAAATCCTGGAGGTTCTGCCCAAAAAATCTGACAAAACCACGCTGGGGATAAAAATCTTTCCGCCAAGACCCTCCTTTAGCCTTCCTTGCCCTCCTCCTCCTCCTCACACACCACTCCATCCCCCACAAAATTTCCCCCTTCTCAGGGAAATCATGGCTCTGGAGATGGACCCTCCGGCTACCACTTCACCCCTGCGGCTGCCCCGGGCCAGAAGGCGGGGATTGAGCCATTTGGGGATTTTCTAGAAGCAAAAGGAGCAAAGCGAAACCCCGGGAGCCCTTTCCATCCCCCAATCCCCTAGTCCATGGGCTGCAGTCATCATGCTCTAGTGCACTTCACTCTCTTCACAAGTTGGAAGCCCACGAGAAGCACAGTTAGGACGCCACATTTTAAGAAAGCAAACTTCCAGCTCTTCAAGGAGTTAGGAAATAGGACCCCGTGGGAAACTGCCCTTAGGGACAAGGGAGCAGAACAAAGGAAAAAGGGATTTGTAAGTCCTTCCTCTAGAAATCCATTAGACCCAGCTTCATAGAAACGACACCGGTCTGGATGCTGGTGGTTAAAGAGGATGGATTTTGGGGGGGGTTAAATTAGGAGAATTAATTGGGCGATCACTTCAAATGAGGTCAAATTAAAACTGGAGGCATTTTGCTGGCTGTGAGGGACTGGAGTGGGCAAGCCTCGGGCCACAAAACTCAATGGAACTTGAGTTTGTCCTGGGCAAAAAGGGGAAACCTGAGGCTTTTGCACAAGGAGGGGCCGCTCTGAACCTCACGGCTCCGGGGAAGGTCTCCCCGACTCCAAAAAGACAGAATGTTGGGGGTTGAAAGTCAAATAAAACCACCAAGAGGCACCTGGGCAAGGGCAATCCTCCAGCTGCCCTTCCCTTCTGCCCCCCACCCCCCACCCCCCCAGGGTGCTTTTCTGAACCCAAAGGAGGCATTTGGGGAAGAAAAAGGGAGGGCTGACCTTCCGCGCTCACCTCAGGGCAAGTCCCAGCACAGGGAGGTCCCGGCATCCCCGGAGGAGCCGCAGGCGCTGTGGGGCTGCGGGTGGTGACGCCCCGGCGTGGGCTTGTCTTTGGGGGTCGCACGTGGCCTCTTCTTCTGGTGGCAGACGGCCTGCAAACCAGGGACAAAATAACTTGAAATGGCTCAAAAAGGCAGAAAAATAAGATTTTTTGGCCATGGATTTCACGCGGTTTATCAGCCCAGGTAAAGTCTAAACAGCCAAAAAACCAATGGGAAAACAGGGTGCAAAGCCACAACGGGGTGCAAGAAAAACTCTATTATTTCCACTGTCCCAAGCGGAAAAGCACTTTCCTCCACAAAATCTATCAAAGGGGCTGAAAAGGTGCAATTCCCACGCACTGAAGCCACACAGCCACCCCGTTCCCCCGCCCACCAAAAATTAAAATAATATCTCTTTCCGTGAAGCAAATCCCTCTTTCCTGGCAAGGAACGTTTGAGCAGATGGATTCGTCCAGGAAACAAACCCCCCCAGCAGCTTTTTTACCTCGCCTTTGGCTTTTTCCACCTCATCCCGGACTCTCTTGACCCTTTTCTCCAGCAGGCGAGGTCAGGTGCACCCAAATCGCACTTTCTTCCTCCAGAAGGAACAAGAGTCAACACACTGGGCCACGGTTTGCCTCTGGATCTATGGGGAGAAATCCAGGGATATTAAAGACTCCCTTGTCATTACAAAGGAGGGCAATGATGTCTTCTCCCGCTGGGTTTTGAGCAGGAAGAAGGGTCCTAAGGACAGGATTCCAACGGGGGATTGAAAATAGGGCTTTCTGGGTTAAAAGCCTCCCCGCTAACCAGCTCCGCCCCGCTCCAACGGCTTTACCTCCTTCTGGATGAGGCCAAAAGTCTTCTGATGGACAAAAAAAAGGCTCTTTCAAGAGCTTTGGGAGCGGGATCTCCAGAGAGAAACTCCTCCCTGGCTGCAGATGAGCTGGGACCGCCAAACCCCCCCTTTCTCATGGAAGATGCTCCCGAGAGCACCATCGGCTCTTATCTAGCCACTTTCCTCCCAAAAACGAGCCATCTCCTTCCCTCCAACGCTACGGGGCCAAGACAAGACGGGAGAGAACCCAAACGCCCGATCAAGTAACTCTGAAAAGGGGGAATTTGCCCCTTTCCCACAAGAAAAGCCTGAAGAGAAACCTTTCTCCTGCGGCTCGGGCTTGCTTTCCACGTCACCCCAGGGCTTCCAAACCAGGGAGGCTCCTTCCTCCTCCTCTTCCAAGAGGCATCTGTCCCGCAGGGCAGGCAGCTCCGCCTGCAACTGCTCCCCGACACTGATGCGGCTGAAAGGGGGAGGAAGAGGAGGGGGAGGAAGGCACGTCGGGAATGGATACGGCGCAACAAACGCTAAAAAAGAGGGAAAACGTGGTGAGGTGGGGCAAAACCGGTCCCTATTTCCCACCAAAACATCACTCAGCCTTCCGCCACCAACTTCCACCGCCCCTTCCCACCCCCAGCGTTACCCTTCGGCCACTGGAGGCTTTTTGGGCCCCATCGGGCAGGACAATTTGGGGGTTTCCCCAAAAAAACAATCCAGCTGCTGAATGTCACTCTCCACAGCGGTAGGAAGCTGCCACAGCCACGGCCAGCGAGCGACCGCCGCCTCGGAATGTTGTGTGGAACGCGGGAGGCCGGCAACGGCCTGTGACGTCAGCAAAACCAGGGCTTTACTGGGACAGCACTGGGCCTTTGGGGGGGTTTCTGGCCCATATGGGGGACCCTCCACCCAAAAACACGCTGTGGAGAAGGGGCCGAGCGACACCCACCCCCACCCCCAGTTCCCTCCTCCCGTTTTCCCAGGGGTCGCCCTCATTCCCACGGCTCAACGTGGATTTTTGCCTCATCCTCCATCAAAAGAACCCCAAAATCCTGGAGGTTCTGCCCAAAAATTCTATGACAACACAATCCTCGATGATGTCACAACCCCCTCTATGACGTCACAATCCCACTCTATGACGTCACAACCCCCTCTATGACGTCACAACCCCACTGTATGACATGATAACCTCATCTATGACATCACAACCCCACTCTATGACATCAGAAACCACTCTGTGACATCACAAACCCCACTATGACGTCACAACCCCACTCTATGACATCATAACCCCACTCTATGACGTCACAACCCCACTCTATGACGTCACAAACCACTCTGTGACATCACAAACCCCACTATGATGTCACAACCCAACTCTTTGAAATCACAATGCCCCTCTATGACGTCACAACCCTACTTCTATGACATCACAACCCCACTCTCTGACGTCACAACCCCACTCTATGACATCACAAAGCACTCTGTGACATCACAAACCCCACTATGATGTCACAACCCAACTCTTTGAAATCACAATGCCCCTCTATGACGTCACAACCCTACCTCTATGACATCACAACCCCACTCTATGACGTCACCACCCGACTGTGACATCACAAACCCCACTATGACGTCAAAACCACACTCTGTGAAATCACAACGCCCTTCTGAGACGTCACAACCCTGCCTCTATGACATCACAACCCTCCCTCTATGACATCACAATCCCCCTCTATGACATCACAACGCGGTTCTGTGACATCACAAACCCCACTATGACGTCACAACCCGACTCTGTGACGTCACAACCGCACTCTATGACGTTACAACCCCACTCTATGACATCACAACCCGACTCTGTGACATCACAAACACACTCTATGAAATCACAAACCCCACTATGGCGTCACAACCCCACTCTATGACATAATAACCCCTCTATGACATCACAACCCAACTCTATGACGTCACAACGCTACTTCTATGACGTCACAACCCCACTCTGTGACATCAGAAACCACTTAGTGACATCACAAACCCCACTATGACGTCACAACCCAACTCTGTGAAATCACAATGCCCCTCTATGACGTCACAACCCTACCTCTATGATATCACAACCCCACTCTATGACATCATAACCCCTCTATGACGTCACAACCCCACTCTATGACATCACAAACCACTCTGTGACATCACAAACCCCACTATGATGTCACAACCCAACTCCCCCTGTCACGACCCTCCACCCAAAAACACACTGTGGAGAAGGGGCCGAGCGACACCCACCCCCACCCCCAGTTCCCTCCTCCCGTTTTCCCAGGGGTCGCCCTCATTCCCACGGCTGAACGTGGATTTTTGCCTCATCCTCCATCAAAAGAACCCCAAAATCCTGGAGGTTCTGCCCAAAAAATCTGACAAAACCACGCTGGGGATAAAAATCTTTCCGCCAAGACCCTCCTTTAGCCTTCCTTGCCCTCCTCCTCCTCCTCACACACCACTCCATCCCCCACAAAATTTCCCCCTTCTCAGGGAAATCATGGCTCTGGAGATGGACCCTCCGGCTACCACTTCACCCCTGCGGCTGCCCCGGGCCAGAAGGCGGGGATTGAGCCATTTGGGGATTTTCTAGAAGCAAAAGGAGCAAAGCGAAACCCCGGGAGCCCTTTCCATCCCCCAATCCCCTAGTCCATGGGCTGCAGTCATCATGCTCTAGTGCAGTTCACTCTCTTCACAAGTTGGAAGCCCACGAGAAGCACAGTTAGGACGCCACATTTTAAGAAAGCAAACTTCCAGCTCTTCAAGGAGTTAGGAAATAGGACCCCGTGGGAAACTGCCCTTAGGGACAAGGGAGCAGAACAAAGGAAAAAGGGATTTGTAAGTCCTTCCTCTAGAAATCCATTAGACCCAGCTTCATAGAAACGACACCGGTCTGGATGCTGGTGGTTAAAGAGGATGGATTTTGGGGGGGGTTAAATTAGGAGAATTAATTGGGCGATCACTTCAAATGAGGTCAAATTAAAACTGGAGGCATTTTGCTGGCTGTGAGGGACTGGAGTGGGCAAGCCTCGGGCCACAAAACTCAATGGAACTTGAGTTTGTCCTGGGCAAAAAGGGGAAACCTGAGGCTTTTGCACAAGGAGGGGCCGCTCTGAACCTCACGGCTCCGGGGAAGGTCTCCCCGACTCCAAAAAGACAGAATGTTGGGGGTTGAAAGTCAAATAAAACCACCAAGAGGCACCTGGGCAAGGGCAATCCTCCAGCTGCCCTTCCCTTCTGCCCCCCACCCCCCACCCCCCCAGGGTGCTTTTCTGAACCCAAAGGAGGCATTTGGGGAAGAAAAAGGGAGGGCTGACCTTCCGCGCTCACCTCAGGGCAAGTCCCAGCACAGGGAGGTCCCGGCATCCCCGGAGGAGCCGCAGGCGCTGTGGGGCTGCGGGTGGTGACGCCCCGGCGTGGGCTTGTCTTTGGGGGTCGCACGTGGCCTCTTCTTCTGGTGGCAGACGGCCTGCAAACCAGGGACAAAATAACTTGAAATGGCTCAAAAAGGCAGAAAAATAAGATTTTTTGGCCATGGATTTCACGCGGTTTATCAGCCCAGGTAAAGTCTAAACAGCCAAAAAACCAATGGGAAAACAGGGTGCAAAGCCACAACGGGGTGCAAGAAAAACTCTATTATTTCCACTGTCCCAAGCGGAAAAGCACTTTCCTCCACAAAATCTATCAAAGGGGCTGAAAAGGTGCAATTCCCACGCACTGAAGCCACACAGCCACCCCGCTCCCCCGCCCAACAAAAATTCAAATAATAGCTATTTCCGTGAAGCAAATCCCTCTTTCCTGGCAAGGAACGTTTGAGCAGATGGATTCGTCCAGGAAACAAACCCCCCCAGCAGCTTTTTTACCTCGCCTTTGGCTTTTTCCACCTCATCCCGGACTCTCTTGACCCTTTTCTCCAGCAGGCGAGGTCAGATGCACCCAAATCGCACTGTCTTCCTCCAGAAGGAACAAGAGTCAACACACTGGGCCACGGTTTGCCTCTGGATCTATGGGGAGAAATCCAGGGATATTAAAGACTCCCTTGTCATTACAAAGGAGGGCAATGATGTCTTCTCCCGCTGGGTTTTGAGCAGGAAGAAGGGTCCTAAGGACAGGATTCCAACGGGGGATTGAAAATAGGGCTTTCTGGGTTAAAAGCCTCCCCGCTAACCAGCTCCGCCCCGCTCCAACGGCTTTACCTCCTTCTGGATGAGGCCAAAAGTCTTCTGATGGACAAAAAAAAGGCTCTTTCAAGAGCTTTTGGAGCGGGATCTCCAGAGAGAAACTCCTCCCTGGCTGCAGATGAGCTGGGACCGCCAAAACCCCCCTTTCTCATGGAAGATGCTCCCGAGAGCACCATCGGCTCTTATCTAGCCACTTTCCTCCCAAAAACGAGCCATCTCCTTCCCTCCAACGCTACGGGGCCAAGACAAGACGGGAGAGAACCCAAACGCCCGATCAAGTAACTCTGAAAAGGGGGAATTTGCCCCTTTCCCACAAGAAAAGCCTGAAGAGAAACCTTTCTCCTGCGGCTCGGGCTTGCTTTCCACGTCACCCCAGGGCTTCCAAACCAGGGAGGCTCCTTCCTCCTCCTCTTCCAAGAGGCATCTGTCCCGCAGGGCAGGCAGCTCCGCCTGCAACTGCTCCCCGACACTGATGCGGCTGAAAGGGGGAGGAAGAGGAGGGGGAGGAAGGCACGTCGGGAATGGATACGGCGCAACAAACGCTAAAAAAGAGGGAAAACGTGGTGAGGTGGGGCAAAACCGGTCCCTATTTCCCAGCAAAACATCACTCAGCCTTCCGCCACCAACTTCCACCGCCCCTTCCCACCCCCAGCGTTACCCTTCGGCCACTGGAGGCTTTTTGGGCCCCATCGGGCAGGACAATTTGGGGGTTTCCCCAAAAAAACAATCCAGCTGCTGAATGTCACTCTCCACAGCGGTAGGAAGCTGCCACAGCCACGGCCAGCGAGCGACCGCCGCCTCGGAATGTTGTGTGGAACGCGGGAGGCCGGCAACGGCCTGTGACGTCAGCAAAACCAGTGCTTTACTGGGACAGCACTGGGCCTTTGGGGGGGTTTCTGGCCCATATGGGGGACCCTCCACCCAAAAACACGCTGTGGAGAAGGGGCCGAGCGACACCCACCCCCACCCCCAGTTCCCTCCTCCCGTTTTCCCAGGGGTCGCCCTCATTCCCACGGCTGAACGTGGATTTTTGCCTCATCCTCCATCAAAAGAACCCCAAAATCCTGGAGGTTCTGCCCAAAAAATCTGACAAAACCACGCTGGGGATAAAAATCTTTCCGCCAAGACCCTCCTTTAGCCTTCCTTGCCCTCCTCCTCCTCCTCACACACCACTCCATCCCCCACAAAATTTCCCCCTTCTCAGGGAAATCATGGCTCTGGAGATGGACCCTCCGGCTACCACTTCACCCCTGCGGCTGCCCCGGGCCAGAAGGCGGGGATTGAGCCATTTGGGGATTTTCTAGAAGCAAAAGGAGCAAAGCGAAACCCCGGGAGCCCTTTCCATCCCCCAATCCCCTAGTCCATGGGCTGCAGTCATCATGCTCTAGTGCAGTTCACTCTCTTCACAAGTTGGAAGCCCACGAGAAGCACAGTTAGGACGCCACATTTTAAGAAAGCAAACTTCCAGCTCTTCAAGGAGTTAGGAAATAGGACCCCGTGGGAAACTGCCCTTAGGGACAAGGGAGCAGAACAAAGGAAAAAGGGATTTGTAAGTCCTTCCTCTAGAAATCCATTAGACCCAGCTTCATAGAAACGACACCGGTCTGGATGCTGGTGGTTAAAGAGGATGGATTTTGGCGGGGGTTAAATTAGGAGAATTAATTGGGCGATCACTTCAAATGAGGTCAAATTAAAACTGGAGGCATTTTGCTGGCTGTGAGGGACTGGAGTGGGCAAGCCTCGGGCCACAAAACTCAATGGAACTTGAGTTTGTCCTGGGCAAAAAGGGGAAACCTGAGGCTTTTGCACAAGGAGGGGCCGCTCTGAACCTCATGGCTCCGGGTAAGGTCTCCCCGACTCCAAAAAGACAGAATGTTGGGGGTTGAAAGTCAAATAAAACCACCAAGAGGCACCTGGGCAAGGGCAATCCTCCAGCTGCCCTTCCCTTCTGCCCCCCACCCCCCACCCCCCCAGGGTGCTTTTCTGAACCCAAAGGAGGCATTTGGGGAAGAAAAAGGGAGGGCTGACCTTCCGCGCTCACCTCAGGGCAAGTCCCAGCACAGGGAGGTCCCGGCATCCCCGGAGGAGCCGCAGGCGCTGTGGGGCTGCGGGTGGTGACGCCCCGGCGTGGGCTTGTCTTTGGGGGTCGCACGTGGCCTCTTCTTCTGGTGGCAGACGGCCTGCAAACCAGGGACAAAATAACTTGAAATGGCTCAAAAAGGCAGAAAAATAAGATTTTTTGGCCATGGATTTCACGCGGTTTATCAGCCCAGGTAAAGTCTAAACAGCCAAAAAACCAATGGGAAAACGGGGTGCAAAGCCACAACGGGGTGCAAGAAAAACTCTATTATTTCCACTGTCCCAAGCGGAAAAGCACTTTCCTCCACAAAATCTATCAAAGGGGCTGAAAAGGTGCAATTCCCACGCACTGAAGCCACACAGCCACCCCGCTCCCCCGCCCAACAAAAATTCAAATAATAGCTATTTCCGTGAAGCAAATCCCTCTTTCCTGGCAAGGAACGTTTGAGCAGATGGATTCGTCGAGGAAACAAACCCCCCCAGCAGCTTTTTTACCTCGCCTTTGGCTTTTTCCACCTCATCCCGGACTCTCTTGACACTTTTCTCCAGCAGGCGAGGTCAGGTGCACCCAAATCGCACTGTCTTCCTCCAGAAGGAACAAGAGTCAACACACTGGGCCACAGTTTGCCTCTGGATCTATGGGGAGAAATCCAGGGATATTAAAGACTCCCTTGTCATTACAAAGGAGGGCAATGATGTCTTCTCCCGCTGGGTTTTGAGCAGGAAGAAGGGTCCTAAGGACAGGATTCCAACGGGGGATTGAAAATAGGGCTTTCTGGGTTAAAAGCCTCCCCGCTAACCAGCTCCGCCCCGCTCCAACGGCTTTACCTCCTTCTGGATGAGGCCAAAAGTCTTCTGATGGACAAAAAAAAGGCTCTTTCAAGAGCTTTTGGAGCGGGATCTCCAGAGAGAAACTCCTCCCTGGCTGCAGATGAGCTGGGACCGCCAAACCCCCCCTTTCTCATGGAAGATGCTCCCGAGAGCACCATCGGCTCTTATCTAGCCACTTTCCTCCCAAAAACGAGCCATCTCCTTCCCTCCAACGCTACGGGGCCAAGACAAGACGGGAGAGAACCCAAACGCCCGATCAAGTAACTCTGAAAAGGGGGAATTTGCCCCTTTCCCACAAGAAAAGCCTGAAGAGAAACCTTTCTCCTGCGGCTCGGGCTTGCTTTCCACGTCACCCCAGGGCTTCCAAACCAGGGAGGCTCCTTCCTCCTCCTCTTCCAAGAGGGATCTGTCCCGCAGGGCAGGCAGCTCCGCCTGCAACTGCTCCCCGACACTGATGCGGCTGAAAGGGGGAGGAAGAGGAGGGGGAGGAAGGCACGTCGGGAATGGATACGGCGCAACAAACGCTAAAAAAGAGGGAAAACGTGGTGAGGTGGGGCAAAACCGGTCCCTATTTCCCAGCAAAACATCACTCAGCCTTCCGCCACCAACTTCCACCGCCCCTTCCCACCCCCAGCGTTACCCTTCGGCCACTGGAGGCTTTTTGGGCCCCATCGGGCAGGACAATTTGGGGGTTTCCCCAAAAAAACAATCCAGCTGCTGAATGTCACTCTCCACAGCGGTAGGAAGCTGCCACAGCCACGGCCAGCGAGCGACCGCCGCCTCGGAATGTTGTGTGGAACGCGGGAGGCCGGCAACGGCCTGTGACGTCAGCAAAACCAGGGCTTTACTGGGACAGCACTGGGCCTTTGGGGGGGTTTCTGGCCCATATGGGGGACCCTCCACCCAAAAACACGCTGTGGAGAAGGGGCCGAGCGACACCCACCCCCACCCCCAGTTCCCTCCTCCCGTTTTCCCAGGGGTCGCCCTCATTCCCACGGCTCAACGTGGATTTTTGCCTCATCCTCCATCAAAAGAACCCCAAAATCCTGGAGGTTCTGCCCAAAAATTCTATGACAACACAATCCTCGATGATGTCACAACCCTACCTCTATGACATCACAATCTCCAATGATGTCACAACCCCCTCTATGACGTCACAATCCCACTCTATGACGTCACAACCCCCTCTATGACGTCACAACCCCACTGTATGACATGTAACCTCATCTATGACATCACAACCCCACTCTATGACATCAGAAACCACTCTGTGACATCACAAACCCCACTATGACGTCACAACCCCACTCTATGACATCATAACCCCACTCTATGACGTCACAACCCCACTCTATGACGTCACAAACCACTCTGTGACATCACAAACCCCACTATGATGTCACAACCCAACTCTTTGAAATCACAATGCCCCTCTATGACGTCACAACCCTACCTCTATGACATCACAACCCCACTCTCTGACGTCACAACCCCACTCTATGACATCACAAAGCACTCTGTGACATCACAAACCCCACTATGATGTCACAACCCAACTCTTTGAAATCACAATGCCCCTCTATGACGTCACAACCCTACCTCTATGACATCACAACCCCACTCTATGACGTCACCACCCGACTGTGACATCACAAACCCCACTATGACGTCAAAACCACACTCTGTGAAATCACAACGCGCTTCTGAGACGTCACAACCCTGCCTCTATGACATCACAACCCTCCCTCTATGACATCACAATCCCCCTCTATGACATCACAACGCGGTTCTGTGACATCACAAACCCCACTATGACGTCACAACCCGACTCTGTGACGTCACAACCGCACTCTATGACGTTACAACCCCACTCTATGACATCACAACCCGACTCTGTGACATCACAAACACACTCTATGAAATCACAAACCCCACTATGGCGTCACAACCCCACTCTATGACATAATAACCCCTCTATGACGTCACAACCCAACTCTATGACGTCACAACGCTACTTCTATGACGTCACAACCCCACTCTGTGACATCAGAAACCACTTAGTGACATCACAAACCCCACTATGACGTCACAACCCAACTCTGTGAAATCACAATGCCCCTCTATGACGTCACAACCCTACCTCTATGATATCACAACCCCACTCTATGACATCATAACCCCTCTATGACGTCACAACCCCACTCTATGACACCACAAACCACTCTGTGACATCACAAACCCCACTATGATGTCACAACCCAACTCCCCCTGTCACGACCCTCCACCCAAAAACACACTGTGGAGAAGGGGCCGAGCGACACCCACCCCCACCCCCAGTTCCCTCCTCCCGTTTTCCCAGGGGTCGCCCTCATTCCCACGGCTCAACGTGGATTTTTGCCTCATCCTCCATCAAAAGAACCCCAAAATCCTGGAGGTTCTGCCCAAAAAATCTGACAAAACCACGCTGGGGATAAAAATCTTTCCGCCAAGACCCTCCTTTAGCCTTCCTTGCCCTCCTCCTCCTCCTCACACACCACTCCATCCCCCACAAAATTTCCCCCTTCTCAGGGAAATCAGGGCTCTGGAGATGGACCCTCCGGCTACCACTTCACCCCTGCGGCTGCCCCGGGCCAGAAGGCGGGGATTGAGCCATTTGGGGATTTTCTAGAAGCAAAAGGAGCAAAGCGAAACCCCGGGAGCCCTTTCCATCCCCCAATCCCCTAGTCCATGGGCTGCAGTCATCATGCTCTAGTGCAGTTCACTCTCTTCACAAGTTGGAAGCCCACGAGAAGCACAGTTAGGACGCCACATTTTAAGAAAGCAAACTTCCAGCTCTTCAAGGAGTTAGGAAATAGGACCCCGTGGGAAACTGCCCTTAGGGACAAGGGAGCAGAACAAAGGAAAAAGGGATTTGTAAGTCCTTCCTCTAGAAATCCATTAGACCCAGCTTCATAGAAACGACACCGGTCTGGATGCTGGTGGTTAAAGAGGATGGATTTTGGGGGGGGTTAAATTAGGAGAATTAATTGGGCGATCACTTCAAATGAGGTCAAATTAAAACTGGAGGCATTTTGCTGGCTGTGAGGGACTGGAGTGGGCAAGCCTCGGGCCACAAAACTCAATGGAACTTGAGTTTGTCCTGGGCAAAAAGGGGAAACCTGAGGCTTTTGCACAAGGAGGGGCCGCTCTGAACCTCACGGCTCCGGGGAAGGTCTCCCCGACTCCAAAAAGACAGAATGTTGGGGGTTGAAAGTCAAATAAAACCACCAAGAGGCACCTGGGCAAGGGCAATCCTCCAGCTGCCCTTCCCTTCTGCCCCCCACCCCCCACCCCCCCAGGGTGCTTTTCTGAACCCAAAGGAGGCATTTGGGGAAGAAAAAGGGAGGGCTGACCTTCCGCGCTCACCTCAGGGCAAGTCCCAGCACAGGGAGGTCCCGGCATCCCCGGAGGAGCCGCAGGCACTG